>NW_018251097.1:0-28964 GCF_001263595.1 Phalaenopsis equestris | reverse complement strand
AATCAATATATGAAGCCTGAGAAAGATTTAAGGATGTCCTTAGAAAATGTCCACAACATGATTTACTAGATTGGTTAATAATTTAAACTTTTTATAATAGATTAGTATGATCACTTAGATCTATTATAATAGATGTTGTTGTAGGTGGATCTTTAATGTCAAAACCATTTGATGAAGCATACTCTTTAATAGAAGATATGACTACTAACAATTTTCAATGGCCCTCTGAATGGGTAAATCTTAAGAGAGTAGCTAGTACTCATGAATCTGATGTAATGTCTATTCTAGCATCTCAAATTGCAGCTATATCATTAAAGATTGATCAAATTGGAGTGACCTATTCTCAAATACCACCAGTATTAGAGGAAAATTCACTAAGACAGGTAATTGATACTCAATCATCTTATGAAACTTTGAATGCTATTAATAATCAAAATAACAATCCCTATTCTGACTATTTCAACCCTGGATGGAAAAATTATCCTAATTTTAGTTGAAATAATTATAGCAATTCAATGAACCCCTCATGAAATTTAAATAACCAAAGAAATCCTAATTATCGACCTTATTATCCTCCTGGATTTAATTCTATCCCTAACCCACAAGTTAAGGAAAAGAAGTTATTGATGGAAGAGGTAATGTTGAATACGAGAAATCAAATACAAAATCAAGGGGCTGCTATTAGAAATATTGAAAAAAAATTCGGACATATTGCTACTACACTTAGTAACAGACCTTTAGGAAATCTTCTGAGTGCTGTGGAAATTAATCCCAAAGATCAAAATAAAGAGAAATTTAAAGCAATTCAAATACAAAGTGGAAAAGAAATTGAAACAAGTATCCAAAGAGAAACTGAAGTTGATGAGGAGAACGAAGAGCTGGAAAATGAACATAATGAAAATGAACAAACTTAAGTTCCTCTAGAAAAACCATTACCTCCATTTCTTCAATGACTAAAGCAGATGAACAAAGACAAATAATTTATAAAATTTTTAGAAACCCTTAAAAAATTAAAGATAAACATTTTTTTCATTGAGGCTTTGGAACAAATGCTAAGTTATGTGAAATTAATGAAAGATATACTAAACAAGAAAAGGAAGGTGGCAAATCATGAGACTGTTGCACTTAGTGAAGAGTGTAGGGCTATTATCCAGAAAAAGCTTCCTGAAAAGTTAAAAGATCTTGGTAGTTTTACTATACCTTGTGCAATTGGTGAAAAATTTAATGAAAAAGCCTTATGTGATTTAGGAGCAAGTATCAATATTATGCCTTTATTGATTTTTAAACTTTTAGGTTTAGGAGAAATTTCCCCTACTACTGTAACTCTTCAGTTAGTTGATCAATCAATAACTTATCCTAAAAGAGTTATAGAAGATGTATTAGTAAAAGTGGATAAATTTATTTTTCTTGTAACTTTATAGTATTATATATGGTGGAAGATAAAGAGATTCCTATTATTTTGGAGAGACCATTTCTTTCAATAGGGAGAACTATAATAGATGTGCAAAAAAGAGAATTAATAATGAGAGATAATGATTAAGAAGTAAAATTTAATATTTTAAAAACTATGAAATATACTGCAATAGAAAAAGACAATGTTTTAGAATGGAAATTACTGATTATCTAGGTAATGAGAAATTTAGGAAAGCGTTTGAAAAAAAAATTTAGGCAAGAAGAACTTAAAGAGAATGAGAATGAAATAAAAAAGAAAATTTAGATTATGTTCAGGAAAAATTTGGAACTTTAGATTTGTTCGAAAATGATAAAAAAAATCTTATTCCTTCAAGTATTAAATCACCTGAACTTGAACTGAAAGTATTACCTGTTCATTTAAAATATGCTTTTCAGGAGATTTATCTACAGTGCATGTTATTGTATCTTCTGAGTTAACTGAAATTCAAGAACAACAATTAATAAAAATGTTAAAAAGACATAAAAAGGCTTTTGGATGAACTTTAGTAAATATCAAAGGAATTAGTTCTTCAAAGGAATTAGTTCTTCAATTAGATGATCAATACAAGCCTAAAGCTGATCCTCAAAGGAGATTACACCCAATAATGAAAGAATTTGTTAAAAAAGAAATTTTAAAATGGTTAGATGCTGAAATTATATATCTTATTTCAGACAGTGCTTGGGTAAGCCCAATTCACTGTGTTCCAAAGAAATGAGGAGAGAGCGTTGAAGTAAATGAGAAAAATGAATTAATTCTAATAAGTCAAGTTACTTGTTGGCGAATTTGTATAGGTTATAGAAAATTAAACATGGCCACTAGGAATGATCGCTTTCCTTTACCCTTTCTAGACCAAATGTTGGATGAATTGCTGTAAATAAACATTACTACTTTTTAGATGGATATACTAGTTATCATCAAATTCTAATTACTCCTGAGGATCAAGAAAAGACAACATTTACAAGCCCTTATAGAACTTTGCTTTTCATAGAATGCCTTTTGGAATATGCAATGCTCCTGCGACATTTCAAAGATGTATGATGTCAATATTTCATAATTTGATTGAACATGGAATGAAAGTATTTATGGATGATTTCTCTATGTTTGAGACTTCATTTGAATTATGCTTAAATCATTTATAAAAAGTTCTAGAATTATGCAAAAAAATCAACCTAGTACTAAATTGGGAAAAAATGTCAATTTATGATTGTAGGAGGAATTGTTCTGGGGCATAACATTTTTGAAAATGACATATAAGTAGATCCTACAAAAATTCAAGTTATTGAAAAATACCACCACCAACTATGGTTAGAGGGCTAAGAAGTTTTCTAGTATATGCTGGTTTCTACAAGCGCTACATAAAAATTTCTTAAAAAATAACTAAGCCATTATGCCAACTTTTAGAAAAAAGATACAAAATTTAATTTTAATGAGGAATGCATTAAAGCAGAAAGTAATCACTACACCTATAATAGTCCCACCTGATTTAGAAAAACCGTCTGAAATAATTTGCGATGCTAGTGATTATGCTATAGAAGTTGTTTTAGGACAAAGGCACAACAAAGTTTTGAAAATAATACATTATGCTGGTAAAACTCTAAATGATGCTGAAATTAACTACACTACTATTGAAAGAGAGTTATTAGCTACTGTCTACGCCTTTGATAAATTTAGACCTTACTTATTTGGAATTAAATGTATAGTGCATATAGATAATTCTGCTATTAAATACTTGATGCAAAAGAAGGATGCTAAACCAAGATTAATTAGAAGGATACTTCTTTTGTAAGAGTTCAATTTTACTATAGTTGATAGAAATGGAAATGATAATCAAATAGTTGATAATTTGTCTTGACTAGAAAAAGAAATATTAGTTAATTTTGCAAATAAAATTTTAGAAAATTTCCCTGATGAATGTTTATATAGTATTGTTGAAATAGATACACTATGGTATGTCGATATAGTAAATTATATTTTAAGTGATATTCTACCACCAAATATTAAGAATAAAAAATTAAAGAAATTTGTATATGATTCAAGATTCTATTTTTGGGATGACCCATATTTATATAAACAGTGTAAAGATCTAATTATTAGAAGATGTGTGTTTTACGAAGAAACTCAATAAATAATTGAAAGATGTCATGATTATGAATTTGGAGGATATTTTGGAACCAATAGAACTGCTTATAAAATTTTGCAAGTTGAATTTTATTGGCCTACTCTTTTTAGAGATGTTAATGAAAACATGCGATAGATGTCAGCGAGTAGGAAATAATTCTATAAGAAATGAAATGCCTCTGAATTACACATTGAAGATTGAAATTTTTGATGTGTGGGGATTAGATTTTATGGGACCATTTATGCCTTCATTTGGAAACTTATATATATTACTTGTTGTTGATTATATGTCCAAATGGATTGAAGCTATTGTTGTACCTAAATGTGATGCTCGGAGTGTTTCTAAATTTTTAAATAAAAATATTTTTACAAGATACAAAATGCCAAGAGTAACTATTACTGATGGAAGATCCCATTTTAAAAATAAGAAAGTTGAGAAATTAATTATAAAATATGATATTATACATAGATTCTCTATTGCTTATCATCCTCAGACTAGTGATCTAAGAGAAATATCAAATTGTGAAATAAAATGAATTTTAGAAAAAGCTGTAAATCCTTATAAATTAGATTGGTCTGCTAGATTAGATACTGCATGGGTTCCCTCCCACAAAGCGTTTGGTTTAACGTCGTCGGCCCGACATACAATTTATTTTGTTCAAAGCGTTTGGTTTAACGTCGTCAGCCCGACATACAATTTATTTTGTTTGGTTGACTTAAAATTAAAACTTCTTTAATTGTGGTATGTGTCGTTCATAATGATGTTTTAATCAATGCCCATTAACTTTAAATATCTTTCCAGTTTTAGGAACCTTTATAACAATAGTTCCATAAAAATAAACTTTAATTACTTTAAATGGTCCTAAACATCTGGATTTTAGTTTTTTTGGGAAATAATCTCAATCTTATATTATATAATAGGACTTATTGTCCAGGTTCAAACTTCTTCTTAATAATTCCGATCATGCCATATTTTCATTTTCTCTTCATAGATTTTTGTATTAACATATGCTTCATTTCTAATTTCCTCAAGTTCATTGAGTTGTAATAATCTTTTCTCAACAGCATCTTTTAAATTAAAATTAAATTCCTTAATTGCCCATAATGCTTTATGCTCCAATTCTACTGGTAAGTGGCATGTTGTTCCAAAAATAAGTCTATATGGGGACATTCCTATAGGAGTCTTATAAGCGGCTCTGTATGCCCATAATCTATCTATCTATATATGACTGTTTTGTTTAATAATTGAATTTATATCTTAAATAATAGTATTTTTTGAGTCCTACATAATTATATTTATCATAAATTAGGACAAATATTGGTGTTGGAGGAAAATTTAGAATAAAATTGAGCAAAAAAATTTATAGACGCAAATTTGGCCTTTGGCGCCGATGATTCCCGCCTAAAGGACCATGGCGCCGACAACGCCATCAGGAGAGTCGAAGGCCTCCTGAGCAGTTTTCCACGTGTTGAACGGTTTTAGCAGACTTTGGTGGGATTTTGCTCCTCTATAACTGTTAAGAGGTGTTTTTAAAGTCCTAAAAACTTCTTTGGACATCCAAAAACTTCCTATTTTCGAATTCCATGGCTTCCAATTCCTGAAATACTTCAAGGTATGGAGTTTTCAATAAAGAAAGTTTATCAGTTTTGACGCGGAGAAATTATATGACGAAGTCATCATGAAGAAGAGACTTATCAAGAAGAGAGGCTTTGTCAATCATGGATTAGATAATCTAAGTTCACAGATTGAGATAATCATTGTATAGAGGTGTTGGGAAGTTCTGTGCTACACTACTGTTGCAGTTATAGTACCAGTAGTCAAGGAGTTTTCTGCTAACTTACATGGAATTACCTAAGGAGTCATCTTTGTTTGAGGTAAGGTTGTAGCATTTAATTTGGCTCAAATTAATGATTTGTATTTGATAAAAAACGTTCCAATCTGTTATTATACAAATTCTATCCCAACTAGTGATATGATGCAAGAAGTATATAATTTTCTGATTGATGAACATTATAATTGGGAAATCAGAGATGACTGATACTTTAGTTTCTTTGTTTCACTGCTTAATCCAATTTTAAAACAATGACATTTCTTCATATCTGCAAAACTACTCCCTACCATTAAAATTAGTAAGTTACAAAAGAAAGTGCCATTTTAAACAATTGCATGAAAATGGAAAAACCCATTGATGTGGGGTCTATTATTTTCAAATCTGACATGAGTATTATTATGAATGGGCCAATATATGAACTTGGGCATCATTCTTCAATTTTCCTACTTTGCAATCAATCTCAAGTTCCATATAAAAGTTAGGAAAAGTTTTATTACCTTGTGAGCCCATGATTCCTATTGATGGAAATTATATAAGAAATGGAAATGAAGCATTATATATTATCATGGATGATTCATCATATGCTTCAACACCATTAATGCCACCAACAGTCGAAAGTTAAATATCTTTAGAGAAGAGAATGAAGAAAATAGAACGAGAACTTCAAAGTATTACGAATGCAATAAAAAATCTTAACTACCTTTTCGATTACCAAGATTGAAGAATGAAGGAGAACTTTGATCATACTAGAAAAGTTGAAGCAGGATTGGTATAGATCTTCAAGAAAATGGATGGATCGATGAAAATTTGACTGATCATTTCTTTTGAAAATGGATGGATAGATGAAAATTTGACTGATCATTTCTTTTACTATCCCTTCTACAATTTGTTTGTCCATTACCAGTCTGTGAGAGATGTTAGAGGAGGAGAAAGCACTGAAGAAAAAGCAGAATAATTGAAGAAGTTGAACCTTTTACTAGTTTAAAATAGTTATGTTTTTAATGTAGTTGTGTGGATTTGATTTACTTTACTTTACTTTAGAACTCTATTTGTGTGTATAGTTTTTTGTCAGCTTTCTAGTGTTGTAGCTTATTTTTGACGCAGAATTTTCGACGCAAAATTTTCAATTAGTTTGCTTTAAGGATGTGGAAGTGTTATTAGAAAAATGTATTTGTAAAAAGTGTATTTCTTATATAAAAGTTAGTTTGGTGTTGCTTGTGAAATTGTCGTGCTTGTGAATTATGTTAAAATGAAAATTAATTTTCAAAAAAACTAAATAAACTTTGGAGTAAATTGAGAGAAAATTGAATTTGAGAAAAAAATCAAAATAAAAGTTTTTGGCCACCGGCGCCGGCATGGGCGCCGACAACGCCCTCGACCCGAACCAACCCAAACACCTTTAAAAATTCACAATTTTCACAGTAAAAATGCCATTTTTACCTTTTAGTCACCTTCAATCTCTGGTTTTTGCTTCAACCTCCATTTTTGCACCTAGTCCATTTTTGCACCTAGGGCTTGTTATTGCTTGGATTAGAGGCAATTTTAAGGCAAACAAAGTTTAGATTTCATCTTCTCTAGTTAAGAACTACACTTTGAGCTCAAAAATTTTATATTTCACCAAGGATTTATCGTACATTATTGAGATCCAAAAGTTTGATATTTTTTTTGAAAATTTTGAGAAAATCCTTTGGTGAAGAACTCTTACTTAGTAGATTTAAGTTTGAAAAGTTCCACTTTGTGGTTTTTGGAATTTTTGGGAATTTATTTTGCTTTTTTCAAATTTTCTTAAATTTACCATGGAACCTAGAATGAGCAAAGGAAAGAGAAAAGTAGATTTTGATGATCAAAGGTTTGTCAACTATAAGGCCAACATTTTCTTCAATAGTCTACTTTCAACTAAAAAAGTGATTTCAAATCAAGGATTTAAAAATCCGGGAGGAAAAGTCGAGAGATTAATCAATGCTCGGTAGTGGGAAAATTTTTTCTACTTTACTGGCGAGGTAATTATTGGTGTAGTGATGGAGTTTTATGCTAATTTCAAGGAGACTTCTGAAGACTATGTGTTTATTCGAGGGAAAATGGTGGAGTTTACTCCAAGGAATATTAATGAATTTTATCAGTTAAAAGATGTGTATAGCTGCCAGTATAAATCGTTTTCTACAACTAATGAGGCCTTGGATGAGGTTATTTATTTTCTTACTGATGGAAGAGGAATCTGGAAGGTGAAGAATGGAGTTAAGGTAAAATTTCCTCTTTCTATGTTAAATGTAGTATCTAAGGCCTGACACTACTTTATTTCTGGAAGAATGATACCAATAAACCATCATAGTTAGGTAACAAAGGATAGAACCATCTTGAACTTCTGTATCCAGTAGGTGATGACGATAATGCAGGCTCTATTATTTATAAGAACACTTAATCTGTTGCTTTAGGATAGACCACTGATGGTTTAGCTCACACTGCACTGAACTTCAAATTATGTGAACAGGCAGGAGTTGATTATAAAGCAAATGAGGAGAGTATTGAACCTCTAAAACCTATTGGGCATGCTAATATAAAGACTTATGAATCTCATGTTGGATGGAGATCTGGAGGTAGGACTAGGGATATTCCTTCTACATCAAGTACTTCTAACACCCCTACTATCCAGGAACTTATGGAGCAGATGATGATCCAACAGAGAAATATATTGAGAATGGATCATAGAATGAAAAATATGGATGTGAGAAATGCTAACATTGATGATTTGACATGACAAAAATTTGAATATGATGCTGCTTGTGATGATGCAATGGTCAAATATAAGAAGGCTGATCACTTTATTCAGTTTCCTACTCACTCTGTTTTTACTCTATATCAGCAGCAGAAGTTGGACGTGGATGAAGAAGAAGAAGGAGAAGGTAATGATTGAAGATATGTGTGTTAGAGTTTTTTGCTTATTTTTATGTTTAATTATTCTTTATTGTTAAGATTGTTTGTTTGTGGACTGTGGTACTCTATTTTGTTGTATGCTGTGTTGTAAACTTTAGATTTGTTAAACTCCTGGAAGTTATTAGTTTTTAGTGTAAGACTATGTTTAATACTGTTATGTTTTTAGTACACTGTTGGATTTAACTCTTTCTCGGCAATTTTTTTATGTATTATGTGCTCTTTAATGTTTTAAGTCTTGTAACTTTTCATATTCACACTAGCAATATTTCAGAGTTAAATTTCAAAGCAGAACCTTAAACAAGTATGTACCTTAGACAAGTATGTATTTTCTTTATGTGTTAAATGTTTTCTTTCACCCTTTATTTTTCAGTTTTTTTTATGCAAAATCTTTTAAAAATTTATGTTTGGGGGGAAGAAAAATTCTTTTTTAAAAATAAAAGAGGCTTAACTTTATTTTTCCTCAATTAGATATATTTTCAAAAGATTTTAAAAGTTTAACATGACCTTTGACATTGGAGGGTAACTTTAGATAACTATATTTATGTTTCTAAATATATAGTAAACTTAAGTAAATATTTTAGTTAATAAAGGTTAATTTTAGAGATTAAGATATTCAGTACGATAGAATAAGACTATGTTTTTTTTATTTTAAGTAAAGGAATTTGTATTTTTAAAGTATTAAAATTCTTAGAGATTCATGTAAGAAGAAAAGATTGAAACTTTATAAAAAATCTTTAAAGCTAATATAAAATTATAAAGTGAAGGAATGTGAAAAGTTTTTAACTTTAAAAAGTTTTTATGTGAAAAGTTTTTAACTTTAAGAAGAGGATAGTGTAGTTCAAAATCATTAAAGGCTATCCAGATATAGTAATCATCATATAAAAAAAAGAATGAGAAGAAAAAGGATTGAAAATGATCCTGAAAAGAAAAAAAGATAAAGAAAATAAAAGAATAAAGGACGTGAGGAGAAGCTTGAGGAGATGTCTAATTAAAAATTGGCTTCGCTTGAATCAACTTTAAGAAGAAAGCTTGGCTACATTTTCTAAACTTATATTTCAGTATTAGCATTATAACCAGTAATGTTTCATGAATTTCTTTTTAATATGGATATTTTAAGTGACTTTAACATGAATAATTTGCAATTATCCTTAAAAATAATAGATGATCAAAAATCTTAGACTTGACTGCTAGATATTCTTATAACTTTAATATTAACTGGAGTTATTTTAAATTTTTCTTAAGTGATGCTATCATATTTAGTGAACTAGGTTATGGTAATCTAGAAGTTAAAATCTTTACTATAAGTGATATTTTTATGCAGTAAAAGAGTTACTTGAGGACAAGTAATATTTAAGTTTGGGGGATTTTGATACACCAAAAATATATGAATTTTTAGACCCATATTTTATACTTATTTTTTATATTGCACTTTAGTGGATGGTATTTTTTGTGTTTTATTGCAGGATGTTGATTTTGAGGACTTGAATAAAAAAAAAGCAAAAAGGATGAAATTTGGAGTCAAAATGGAGAATTTAAAAAAATGTTCATCGCCGATGGTGCAAGACTGGGCATCGACGATGCCCTTTGATAGAGAAGGTGAAATTAATTGAATGGCCTCTGACGCTGATGATGCCAGAATGGGCACTACGGCGCCAGTGTCAGTGGATACCCTGTTTCTAGAAGATTTGACAAATTTGGAGGCTTCTTGAAGAGTTCTTGGATGCACCTATTGGAGAACCGACCTAGGCTCTATTTAGGGCTGAAATTTGATCAGAACCCCCTTTAATACCATTTTGAGTTCTTCCACTCATTTCAGTTTTTCCTCTTCACACACCTACATTCCACGCTATTCTAGACCATTAGTTAATTATTGTTTTTATAATTTTGAGCTTTTGTGATGAGTTTAAGTGTGAATTCTTCTCTAAGAAGTGTTGGAGAGGAAGAGAACTGAGAGATTTCTTCTTCCTACATTTCCTAAGAGAGGCTACAAAGGATTTTCTTTAAGAAAGAGTTTCAGATAAGTGTTGTTTTTTTTATTATTTTTGTATGAACTTTCTTTTATATATGAAGTTTGTGTTTTGTTGTATATTTTTCATGAAGTCTGAGTAGATTCCTTTATCTTTCTCCCTACTTTGAGATATGGTGAAGTGAAGAAATAATTTGGATGTGCCATTGTTAAAACTTAGAATATATTGTGATGGTTTTTCAACTCCACTCTTAATTTACATTTCAATCTGGCCAATTTAATTGTTAAAATATGTTGTGAAACATATTATCCAAGAAATAGAATATAAGTTCTACAATAGAGTGAGATTCATGTTTAAGTCCATGAAGGAGTGTTTCATTCATGGAATTAAGTGAAAAAATAGGAAAATATACTTTATTGGGTGTAGATGTGGAGGTTTCTAGAGTGACAGACTAAAAATCTCTAATTCGATCTTAGTGTTTAAAAATTAAAGCGAGAGTTAGATTTCAGGGAAAGGGAAGTAAGAGCTCTGGAGTGGGAGCCAATATCCTCCTAGCCTGGTCACTGATTTAAGGACTAAACCTAAGAATAGGCAATGTTTTTCTGTAACACTGAATCAGGGTAGAGAATTAAAATTGCTCCTATTTGGCACAATACAAATTTAAACCATTTATCTCATCTCATTTCACCAAAATACTCATTGTAGTTGGAAAGATGCTTTTTCATATTAGAAAACTTCATTATGTAAACATAGTTTAGTAGTTACTATTTCAAACTCTTCATTTAAATTTTGCTAGTAGTTAATAATTTAGTTTTGTTAGTATCTTACACATTCAAAATTAGTTACTGTAATTTTATTTGATTTATGTGAATTTTCTAGTTAATTTATCATTTTAAATTTAAACATTACCCGTGTGATCGCTATTTGCGACTTAAACAGAAAGTTTTATATTACTTGATAACGATACGTATACTTGCGTACAGTCTTAATTAGAAGAGCTTAACATTATTATTACTAAAATACCACATCAAGTTTTTGACACCATTGTAAAGCGGAGTCAACTTTATAAATTTTACACAACTATATTCAATCGGGATTACTGATCGATCAATAACTTATCCTAAAGGAGTTGTAAAAGATGTATTAGTAAAAGTGGATAAATTTATTTTTCCAGTAGACTTTATAGTATTAGATATGGAGGAAGATAAAGATATTCCTATTATTTTGGGGAGACCATTTCTTGCAACAGAAAAAGCTATGACAGATGTGCAAAAGGAGAATTAAAAGTTAGAGTTAATGATCAAGATGTAACATTTATTTTTGCCAAAGCTATGAAACATCCTAATGAAACATCCTGCAATAGAAAAAGATAATGAATGTGTTAGGATGAAAGTTACAGATTATCTAAGTAATGAGCAATTTACGAAAGTGTTTGAAGAAAAATTAAGGCAAGAAGAATTTAGTGAGAATGAGAATGAAATAAATGAAGAAAATTTAGATTATATTCATGACAAATTTGAAACTTTAGACTTGTTGGAAAATGATAATAAAAATCTTATTTCTTCAAGTATTGAACCATGTGAACTTGAATTGAAATTATTATTTGCCCATTTAAAATATGTGTTTTTAGGAGATTCATCTAGATTGCCTGTTATTGTATCTTCTTAGTTAACTAAAATTGAAGATAAAAAAATTAATAGAAATGTTGAAAAGATATAAAAAGGCTTTTGGATGGACTTTAGTAGATTTTAAAGGAATTAGTCCTTCAATTTGTATCCACAGAATTCTATTACATGATCAATATGAACCTAAAGCGACGAACCTAAAGCTAATCTCTAAAGCTAATCTTTAGAGGAGATTAAACTCAATAATGAAAGAAGTTGTTAAAAAATAAATCTTAAAATGGTTAGATGCTGGAATTACATATCCTATTTCAGATAGTGCTTGAGTGAGTCCACATCTCTGTGGTCCAAAGAAAGGAGGAGTGCCATTTGAGGTAAATGAGAAAAAAAGAATTAAATCTAATAAGACAAGTTACTGGTTGGCAAATTTGTATAGACTATAGAAGACTATAGAAAATTAAACAAGAAAATTAAACATGGCCATCAGAAAAGACCACTTTCCTTTACCCTTTCTAGACCAAATGTTGGATAGATTGACTTGAAGTAAATATTATTGCTTTTTAGATGGATATACCAGGTATCATCAAATTCCAATTACTCCTAAGTATCAAGAGAAAACAACATTTACAAGCCCTTGTAGGACATTTGCTTATCGTAGAATGCCTTTTGGACTATGCAATGCACGTGCGACATTTTAAAGATGTCTGATGTCAATTTTTAGTAATTTGACTGAAATTGGAATGAAAGTATTTATGAATGATTTCTCTATATTCAGGACTTCATCTAAATTTTGTTTAAATAATTTAGAAAAAGTTCTAGAATTATATGGAAAAATCAACCTAGTACTAAATTGGAAAAAATGTCAATTTATGGTTGCAGGAGGAATTGTACTCAGGCATACAATATCTGAAAATGGCATGGAAGTAGATCCTGTAAAACTTCAAGTTATTGAAAAATTACCGCCTCCTACTACGGTCAGAGGGGATAGAAGTTTTATAAATGTAAAACTTCAAGTTATTGAAAAATTACCGCCTCCCACTACGGTCAGAGGGGATAGAAGTTTTATAAAACAAGCTGGTTTCTACAGGCGTTACATAAAAATTTTTCAAAAATAACTAAGTCATTATGCCAACTTTTAGAAAAAGATACAAAATTTGATTTTAATAAGGAATGCATAAAAGCATTTAAATTGTTAAGAGAAAAATTAATCACTGCACCTGTAATAGTGTCACCTGATTGGGAGAAACCATTTGAAATAATGTGCGATGCTAGTGATTATGCTATTAGAGCTGTTTAAGGACAAAGACACAACAAAGTTTTTAAAGTAATATATTATGCTAGCAAAACTCTAATGATGCTCAAATTAATTACACTAATACTGAAAGAGAGTTGTTAGTTATTGTGTATTCCTTTGATAAATTTATACCTTAATTGATTGGAAATAAATGTATAGTGCATACAAATCATTCTGCTATCAAATACTTGATGCAAAAGAAGGTTGCTATACCAAAATTAATTAGATGGATACTTCTATTGCAAGAGTTTGATTTTATTGTAGTTGATAGAAAGGGAAATGATTATTAAATAGTTGATCATCTGTCTATACTAGTAAAAGAAATATTAACTAATTTTGCAAATGAAATTTTAATAAATTTCCCTGATGAACAATTGTATAATATTGATGAAATGAACATACCGTGGTATGTCGATATAGTAAATTATATTGTACGTGATATTCTATCAGCTGATATTAAGAATCAATAATTAAAGAAATTTATATATGATTCAATATATAAATAATGTAAAGGTTTAACCATCAGAAGGTGTGTGTCTTATGAAGAAACTCAATAAATAATTGAAAGATGTCATGATTATGAATTTGGAGGACATTTTTGGAACAAATAGAACTGCATATAAATATTTGCAAGCAAGATTTTATTGTCCAACTCTTTTTGGAGAAGTTAATGAATATATTAAAACAAGCGATCAATGTCAGCTAGTAGGAAATTTTTCTAGAAGAAATGAAATGCCTCTAAATTACACATTAGAAGTTGAAATTTTTTATGTGTGGGGATTTGATTTTGGGGGACCATTTATGCCTTCATTTGGAAGTTTATATATATTACTTGTTGTTGATCATATGTCCAAATGGATTGAAGCTATTGTTGTACCTAAATGTGTTGCTCGGAGTGTTTTTAAATTTTAAATAAATATTTTTACAATATATAAAATGCCGAGAGTAATTATTACTGATAGAGGATCCCATTTTAAAAATTAGAGAATCGAGAAATTGATAAGGAAATATAAGGCTAATATTAGAATGTCCCTATATAGGCTTGTTTTAGAAAAACATGCCACTTACCAGTAGAATTGGCTCATAATGCATTTTGGGCTATTAAGAAATTTAATTTTAATCAAAAAGATGCTGCTCAGAAAAGATTATTGCAACTCAATGAAATTGAAGAGATTAGAAATGAAGCATATAATAATGCAAAAATCTATAAAGAGAAAATGAAATTATGGCATGATCGGGATCGGAAGATTATTAAAAATAAGTTTAAACCTGAATAAAAAGTTTTATTATACAATACAAGACTGAGATTATTTCCAGGAAAATTGAAATCCAGATGGTTAGGACCATTTAAAATGATTAAAGTTTATCATTATGGAACTGTTGTTATTAAAGATCATAAAATTGGAAAGATATTTAGAATTAATGGACATCGATGAAAACATTATTATGAAGGACACATGCTGCAATTTAAAGAAATTTTGATGTAAAGTCATCCTGATTAAACAATGGAACGTCGGGCTGACGACGTTAAACTAAGTGCTTTGTGGGAGGCAACCCATATATAAATCTATATATATCTATATATTACTATTTTGTTTAATAAGTGTTTTTGAGAAAAAAATAATACTTTTGAATCATACACAATTTTATATATCATAAATTTAGACAAATATTGATTTTGGAGGAAAAAGTTGGAGTCTAATTGAACAAAAAAATAAAAGACGTGAATTTGGTCTCTAGTACCAACGACACCCGTCAACATGGACCAGGGTGGCGATAGTGCCATTAGGAGCATCGACGACAACCAGAGCAGTTTTGCAAGTTCAAGACGAATTTGTCGGACTTTGGCAAGATTTCACTCTTAAATATCTGTCGAGAGGTGTTTTCAAAGGCCTAACAACTACCTTGGATGACCATAAACTTCCAAATTTTGAATTCCATGGCTTCCAATTCCAGAAATACTTCCAGGTATGGAGTTTTCAATAGAAGGAAGTTTATTAGTTTTGACGTTTTTGACGTATTAGTTTTGACGTGCAGAGATTATACGACAAAGTCATTATGAAAAAGAGACTTATCAAGGAGATAGGCTTTCTCAATCATGTATTAAGTAATCCAAGTTCACAAATTGATAAATTCATTGTACAGAGATGTTGGGAAGTTCTGTGCAATACTACCACTGCAGTTGTTGTACCAATAGTATAGGAATTCTATGCTAACTTAAATGAAATTTCCCAAGGAGTCGTTTTCGTTCGAGGTAAGACTGTACCATTTACTCCGGCTCGTATTAATGATTTGTATATGATAGAAAACGTTCTAATATGTAATTATACAAATTTTATCCCAATGAGAGATATGATGCAAGATATATATAAATTTCTAACGGATAAAAATGATAATTGGGAAATCAGATATGCGAGATATGTTAGTTGTTTTGCTTCACTACTTAATCTAATATCAAAATAATGGCATTTCTTCATATCTGTAAAATTACTCCCTACTGTGAAGATTAGTTGAGTTACAAAAGAAAGTGTCATTTTAAACTATTGCATTCAAATGGAAAAGCCCATTGATGTGGGATCAATTATTTTTAAGTCTATTATGGGTATTATTTTTAATGGGCCAATATATGGACTAGAGCATCCTTTTACAATTTTCTTACTTTGCAGTCAATCTCAAGTATCGTATGAAAGTTGGGAGAAAGTATTATTACCTTGGGAGCCCATGATTCCTATTGATGAAAATTATATTGGGAATGGAAATGAAGCATTGGATATTATATTAGATCATTCATCACATGCTTCAACACCATTAATGACACAAACAGTTGGAAGTTTAATAGCTTTGGAGAAGAAAATGAAGAAAATAGAAAGAGAACCTCAATGTATTATGAATGCAATAGGAAATATCAACTACCTTTTTGATCACCTAGATTAGAGGATGAAGGAGAACTTTGATCATACTGGAATAATTGAAGCAGGATTGGTGCAAATGTTTAAGAAAAATGGATGTATCGATGAAAATTTGACTGATCAATTCTTGTACCGACCCTTATACAATTTGTACGTCCATTACCAGTCTATGGGAGATATTAGAGGAAGAGAAAGTACTAAAGATGAAGCAGAATAATTGAAGAAATTGGACTCTCTACTATTTTAAAGTAATTACATTTTTAATGTGATTTTTGGGATTTACTTTACTTTACTTTACTTTACTTTACTTTAGAACTCTATTAACTTTGATTGTGTGTTTATTTTGTGTCAGCGTTCTAATGCTGTGGCTTGATTTTGACGTTGAATTATAATTTAGTTTGCTTTATGTATGTGAAAGTGTGATTAAAAAAATGTATTTCTAAAAAGTGTATTTTCATATATAAAAGCTAGTTTGGTGTTGTTTGTGAAAATATTTGTTTGTGAAAAATTTTAAGATGAAAATTAGTGTTCAAAAGAGACTAAATAGATTTTAGAGTGAATTGAAAGAAAGTTGAAAATTGCAAAAATAAAAAATGTGAATTTGTGGCCACTGACGCCAACAGTGCTGGCATAGGCGCCAACAGCGCCCTCGACCCGAAAATACCCAAACCCTTAAAATTTGCAATTTGCATAGTGAAAACACAATTTTACCCTTTCGGTCACCTTCAACCTCCAATTTTTCCACCTAGGGTTTACTATTCCTTAGATTTGAGGTGATTTTAAGGCTAACGAAGTTTGGATTTCATCTCCTCTAAGTAAGAATTTTTTATTTTAACCAAGAATTTATCTTACATTGTTGAGATCTAAAATTTTAAAATTTTTTAGACGATTTTGAGAAAATCCTTTGGTGAATATCTCTTACTAAGTAGATTTAAGTTTAAAACATTCTACATTGTGATTTTTAGAACTTTTGGGAATTTATGTAGATTTTATCAAATTTTTGTAGATTATCATGGCACCCAGAATGAGCAAGGGAAAGAGAAATGTGGATTGGGAAAGAGAAAGGTGGATTTTGATGATCAAAAGTCTGTTAACTACAAGGCTAACATTTTTTTCAATGGTCTACTTACAACAAAAAAAGTAATTATGGATCGAGAATTTAAAAATCTGGGTGGAGAAGTTGAAATATTAATCAATGCTCGGCAGTGGGAGAATTTTGGTTACTTTATTGCCCAAGCTATTATTGGTGTAGTGATGAAATTCTATGCCAACTTTAAGAAAACTTCTGAAGACTATGTGTTTGTTCGTAGGAAAATGGTTGAATTTACTCCAAGGAAAATTAATGAATTTTATCTGTTAGAGGATGTGTATAGCTGCCAGTACAAATCATTTTCTACTACAAATGAGGCCTTAGATGAAGTTATTTCTTTTCTTACTAATGGAAGAGCATCTTGGAAGGTGAAGAAAGATGTTAAGGTAAATTTTCCTCTTTCTATGTTAAATATAGTATCTAAAGCCTGACTATAGTATCTAAAGCCTGACAAAGCCTGACACTACTTTATTTCTGTTAGAATGATACCAACAAATCATTATCGTGAGGTCACAAAGGATAGAGCCATCTTGAACTTCTGTATCCAGCAAATGAGAAAGATATATGTAGCTCTATTGTTTATTGAAATATAAGAACACTCAATCTATTGCTTTTGGATAAACCATTGGTGGTTTAGCACACCCTGCCCTGATCATCACACTATGTGAACAGACAGGAATTGATTTTAGAATGGATGAGGAGAGGATTGAACCTCTAAAACCTATTGGGCCTGCCAATATTAAGACTTATGAATCTCATGTTGGATGGAGATCTGGAAGTAGGACAAAGGATATTTCTTCTACTTCAAGACCACTACTTCTATTACCTAGTACCCCTACTCTCCAGGGACTTATGGAGTAAATGATGATCCAATAAGGAGATATCTTGAGAATGGAAAGCAGATTAGAAAATATGGAGGCCAGAAATGCACACAATGATGATTTGACCAGACAAAAGTTTGAATATGATGTTGCTTATGATGAGGTGATGGTCACATACATAAAGGGTGACCACTCAGTTCAGTTTCCTACTCACCTTAAAATTTGGATGTGGAAGAAGAAGATGATGATGATTGGTGATGTTTTAGTAAGATTTTTGTTTAGTTTATGTTTGGTTGTACTTTATTGTTGAGGCTATTTTTTTTAGACTGTGGAACTTTATTTTAAATGCTATGTTGTACTGTGAACAATAGATTTGTGAAACTATTTTTACATTGGAAATCATTTTAGTACTGTTGTTAGTTTTTAGTACTTTGTTGAATGTATTTCTAGTTAACATTTTCTCAGCAAATTTTTTATATGTATTATGTTTTATTTAATGTTTTAAGTTTTGTAGCTTTTCATATTAGCGCCTGTAATATTTCAGAGTTAAGTTTTAATATCAGAAACTTTGACAGGTAAGTCTTTCCTTTATATATTAAATGTTTTCTTTCACCCTTTATTTTTTTCAATTTTTCATGCTAAATCTTTTAAAAATTTAAGTTTAGGAGGGAAAGAAAAATTCCTTTTTAAAGAAATGAAACTTAATTTTATTTGTCCTCAATTAGCTATATTTTCAAAGTATTTTAAAATTTAACATGACCTTTGATATTAGGGGTTAACTTTAAATAACTATATTTGTGTTTCTAAATATATAGTAAACTTAAGTAAAAATTTGAATAATAAAGGTTAATTTTAGAGATTATGAAATTTGGTATGAAAGAATAAGACTATGTTTTTCTATTATAAGTATAGGAATTTCTATTTTTGTAATATTAAAAATCTTAGAGATTCATGTAAGAAGAAAAGATTAAAGCTTCATGAAAAATTTTTAAAGCTAATATAAATTTATAAAGTGAAGGAATCTGAAAAGTTTTTAACTTTAGAAAGAAGATAGTAAAGTTCAAAATCATTAAAGGCTATCCAGATATAGTAACCATCATATAAAAAAAAAGGGAGAAAAAAAAAAGAAAAAGGATTGAAAATGATCCTAAAAAGAGAAGAAAGGAAAGAAAGAAAAGAAAAAAGATGTGAGGAGAAGCTTGAGAGATGCCTAATTAAAAATTAGCTTCACTTGAACCAACTTAAAGAAGAAGACTTGGCTACATTTTCTAAAATTATATTTTAGTATTATCATATTTACCAGTAAAGTTTCATGAAATTCTTTTCCATATGAATATTCTAAGTGGCTTTAATATGAATAATTTGAAATATTCCTTGAAAAGAATAGAGAATCAAAGATCTTAGACTTAAGTGCTAGATATTCTTATATCTTAGTATTAATTGGAGTTATTTTACATTTTTCTTAAGTATTTTACATTTTTCTTATTTTACATTTTTCTTAAGTTATACTATTGTATTCAGTGGACTAAAATATAGAAATCTAGAAGTTAAAATCTTTGTCATTAGTCATATTTTTATGTAGTAATGGAGTTACTTGATGACAAGTAACATTTAATTTTGGGGGATTTTGATACACCAAAAATAAATGCATTTTTAGACCCATATTTTATACTCATTTTTGGTGATATTGCACTTTAAAGGAAGGTATTTTTAATGTTTTACTGTAGGTTGTTGATTTTTAGGACTTGAAGCAAAAAAGAAGCAAAAAGGATGGAATTTGGAGTCAAAATGGACATTTAAAAAAAATGTTCAGCACCGACAGCGCTAGACTGGGTACCGACGGTGCCATTTGACAGAGAGTACGAATTTTATTCATGGACCACCAGTGTCGATAGCACCTGAATGGGCACCAACAACACCAGTGTCGGTGCAGGTCTAATTTCTAGAAGATTCGACGAATTTGTACTCTATTTGGACTCTATTTGAAGAGTTTTTGGATGCACCTATTGGAAAACCAACCTTAGGCTCTATTTAGAGCTGAAATTGATCAGAAAAGACCCCCTTCACACCCTTTAACCGCTTTCCACTTTCTTCCATGCTACTCCACGTTCCATTTAGCCACTTAGAGTCCATTAGTCATTTAATTTTTTTATAGTTTTGAGTTTTTGTGGTGAGTTTAAGTGTGAATTCTACTCTAAGAGTGTTGGAGAAGAAGAGAAGTGATAGATTTCTTCTTCCTACAATTCCTAAGCGAGGCTAAAAGAGATTTATTTTGAGAAAGAGTTTCAGATAACTGTTGTTTGTTTATTATTGTTGTATGAACTTACTTTTATATATATAATTTTTGTTTTGAAATATCTTTCTCATGAAGTCTGAGTAGTTTCCATTATCTTTCTCCCTACTCTGGGATATGGTGAAATGAAGAGAGAATTTGGATGTCCCAATGTTAAAATATAAAATAAATTATTATGGTTTTTCAATTCTGTTCTTAATTCACTTTTTAATCCTCCCAATTGATTTCTTAAAATATGTTGTGAAACATATGATTCGGGAAATGGAGTATGAGTTCTACAACAGAGTGAGAATCACATTTAAGTCCATGAAGGAGTTTTTCGTTCATGGAATTAAGTGAAAATAAATAGGGAAATATACATTGGTGAGAAAATAAGTAGGGAAATAAAATTATCGGTGTAGAATTGGAGATTTTTAGGGTGAGAGACTAAAATCCCCAATTTGATCTTAGTGTTTAAGAACTAAAGTGAGAGTTAGCCTTCAATGGAAGGGAAGTAGAAGCTCTGGAGTGAGAGTCAGTATCCTCCTATCCTAGCTATGAATTTAGGGACTAAATCTTAGATTAGCCAATGATTTTCTATAACACTGAATCAAGGTAGAGAAATAAAGTTGCTCCTATTTGACACAATAAAAATTTAAACAACTTATCTCATCTCATTTCACCAAAAACTCATTGTAGTGGGAAAGATGCCTTTTCATATTAGAAAAAAAGATTGTAGTGGGAAAGATGCCTTTTCATATTAGAAAACTTCATCACATAAACATAGTTTAGTAATTACTATTTTAAACTTTGCATTTAAATTTTACTAGTAGTTAAAAACTTAGTTCTTATAGTATCTCAAACATTCAAATTAGTGACAATAATTTTGTTTTATTTATGTAAATGTCCTAATTAATTTATCATTTCAAATTTAAACTATCATTTCAAATTTAAACCTTCTTCGTGGGATCAGTATTTGGGACTTAAATAGAAAGTCTTCCATTACTTGATAATGATACATATATTTGCGTAAAATCCCAAGATTAAGTGCTTATCGTTATTATTCATAAAATACCACATTAATTTTTTGGCATCACCGTAAAGCGGAGTAAACTTTATAAACTTTACACAACTATATCACTTAATGGGGGAATCATATATTCCTCTGGAAACAGAGACAACACCAGCATGGATTCCTGCTGATCAAGAAGCGTCCTTGACAGCTGCCAATGATCACCATGGTAGAATTTGACAAAATGAGTAAAGTAAGGAAAAGGGAATTTGAATTTTATGAAGATGTTCAAGAAGGACTTGTCAATATACTAGAAGGCCTGGAGTTCTGCACTATAGACTTCTATGAAAATGAAGATAGGAGCATTCTTGACTGCACATTCGACCTATGGGATAGGGGTCAAGCGAGAATTCTAATGAAAAATACATATTCTGAAGCACAAAAATAGATGCATGGAAAAGGCAGAATTACCATAAAATGTGGTTGCTGTTATAACTTTACCAAGGAAAGACATAGAAATCCCCCCAGGATTTTAAAACTTGATGAGGTAGATCCATTACCTCCTATGATAAAGTGGATGGTCAAGAGGATGGTTCGATGGAGAATACTTCTAGTTGATTGTATTCTAAACAGTTGTATTATCAATATCTACGATGAAGACGATTGCATTCCCCCGCATATAGACCATCATGATTTCGTGAGACCTTTTTGCACAATCTCCTTCATGAGCAAGAACAATATCCTCTTAAGGAAAGAAATAGATGTCATTGGCCCCGGTAAGTTCAGAGGATCTGTGGAGATTCCGTTATCAGTGGGTTCAGTACTAACTCTCAAGAATCTGTGGAGATTCCGTTATCAGTGGGTTCAGTACTAACTCTCAAGAGAAATGCAGCAGACATTGCCAAACACTGCATTCCAAGGGTACGACACCGCAGGGTGTCTCTACCTTTCAGAAGGATGGATAGTAGCGAAATGTCATATGGATTCCAACTGGATCCGGAGTTAGAAGAGCTAAAAAATTACAATCTATGAGAGGGTTGTACCTCTAAGTACATGCAAAAGGAAATCTTGTCCTAAAGCATGGCTTAATAGGTTAGCTCGATTGGGAGCTCACCCCGCTGAGGATGGATAGTCAGTGGATACCTTTTTGTATTGTGTTTTGGCATAATAGATATGATGATATATGGATCAGATATGCTCAGCTTGTGATATGTACCCAACATAGGATATATTTCAACTCTCTTTCTGAGATTGATACCTAAATTTAAATTCCCATCTTGGGGTTAGCACCTAAATAATGTTTCTCCTCCTTTGAAACATCTGAAACTTGATAATTTGAAACCCACTCTGCAATCCCCAACCAGAGTTCCTACTCCTTGATTTCGATCGGATATTCACCTGTTATTTACCCAAAAAAATAACTAGCACTCAAATTTACACTCATTTCTAGGTCTATTGACCTAGAAGTCTTTGTTGGTTTTATTGTTCTCGTCAGTCAACCCCAATACGCGTGGTGTGCCTGCCCAGCACACCGCACCTATTGACGGTCTATTTATTGACCTCACTTTTAGTTGAGGTTTAATTTTCCCTCTTTACTAGCCTATGGTCTAGCCATAGGGTTTTTCTGATGACTATTCCTAGAAAACTAGAAAAGGAACCCACACCCTTAGAAACTCTAAAGTCTTCCTTGCTCAACTTGAAGTTCTACATATTGGTCCTAACCACTAACACTTAGTAAATGGGGTCAGTATGAGGAATATCAAGGAGAGTCCCCATAAGACTGCTTGACCTTAAGGCTGGCCCTGGATGTTGGTCTGTAGCTAATTCACTCACTTACTATCACCTATATTCACCTGCAATCCTAAACCCAAAATTGTTGACTTTGATCCCTTGATCTTTTGAGAGACTCATGTAGATGGTCCCCTATACCTACTAGCCCTAGGCTAGGGTTTCGCTAAGACCAGTACATAGAGGACCCAAATGGGAATTTCGTTGGTCCATAGCTCATATATGGTGGTTGGCACCCCAATTCTATCAAAATATTCAACTTTGCCTTTTGCCCCTAAAACTACCCAAATTACCTAAACACCCCCAAACCCTATATTTGGCCAAAATTCCCAATTTCACCCAAAATACCCAATTTTGTTCAAAATTCATTTCAAAACATTTCAAAATACCCAAATTGCCCAAAACCACCCAAAATTACCAAAATTACCAAAATACCCTTACATTTGCCAAAATTACAAAAAAACCCTTGGTGGCCCAAACTTTTCCAAAACATCCAAGATCACTTCCAATGTCTCCAAAACTAATTTAGACCCTTCAGTTGAACCCAATTTGATCAATTTGACAATTTTAACCAAAACCCCCAAATTGCCTTTAAAGGCCCAATTTCCCCAAATTCACCTCAAATGTCCATCAATTAGGCCCCAATCCTCCCTAATTTCAATTATAAGCTAAAATTAATCTTTCATGTGATCAATACAAACTAAATCCAAGCCTAATTGACCAATGCTTTGAGCTCAATTTTGATCCAAGTCAAACCCCCAATTTTGACCATATGACTTAACCCCACCAAATTGAACCACATGGCCTACTCAATTTGCCCCAATTTAAATCCTAAACTATTCATAACAATTCTACACATCAATTTGAACCTTTAATTGGCCTTTTTTAAGCCTCAATTTCACTCAATTTTAACCCAAATCATAAATCTCCAAATTTGCCCCAAATTGGCTGTCTCAAAATGTCACCTAATTGAATACCCAAACCCAAAAATTGACACCTAATTGATGTTGAGAACTCTTCATGATATTATTATAGACCATTTTAAACCATCAATTTGGGCTTAGCCCAACCTAAACCCAAGTCTAACCCAACTCACCCAAATTGGTCAAATGCACAAAATCCTCCAAATTAAACCTCTAAACCAAATTAAAATCACTCCAAACCTTTCCAAACCTCTTGTGAAAATAATATACACGTTATTGATCAATAAATTGAGCTCATTGTCGTGGCTAGCCTAACCCAAACCCAACTTCTATCCATTTTGACCCAGCTTGAATCCCTACCCCAAATTTAACTTAACCATGCAAAAGTCACCACATTAAGATCTCCACAACCACTAAGCACACCCTATTGACCATGCTAGACCCACTTAAACCACCCAAGTTAGCTATGGACCAAGGGTCCCATAATTTAAGGGATCTTATCCCATTTTTGGGCCGTCACTAAGAAATCTCCTCCATTATCACTTGTCATTGATTAACCCTCCCCCTAGCTCACTTGACACCGCTAGCCACAACCCTGACCCTGATAGCCGGCCTAGTGGCCGGAAAACCCTAAAACTGAGATCCATTCTCTTTAAATCAAAACCTAAAGAACCCATACAAGCTGCTTAACTCTGATTGGACCTTAGCATTTTGAAGCCCTCCACCTCAGCTCAGCTCTACATTGCACCCAATTTGAAGCCCTACCAGCCACCCTAGGCCATACTATTTAAACCCATCCTCCATGTCCAAAGAGGGGGCCAATCAAATTTCCTTAGGGAAACTCTATCAAATTGCTCCTAGAGCTCCTCCAAGACTCCCTAAGCCATTAAAACCATCCCTTAGCCATTTTCCCATCACCTGAGCTCAATTTTTTAGATCAAAATCAGGAAAAATTTTGGCCATCCTCTAAACTCCCCCAAACTCCAAATTTAATTGCTCTTGAGCTTCCCCAGTGCAAGGGAGGAAGATCACCATCAAAATCCTGCTCTTTTGAGCTCTCCAAGCCACTCTTAGACCAAGGCTGCACCCCTTTTCATTGAACTTCAATGACCAGAGGAAACCAAAACGTCCAAGAGGTTTGTTGGACTCTATTGAAGCTTCCACAAGCATCTGATTGAGGCTTCCCCTCTCAGACAAAGGTATTGACAACTAACCCTAATATTGAGCTCCTTTTTTTGTCAAATGTGAAGTGAGGTTTGATTTCATAGCATTGTAACTGTATGGGTGTGTTCTCCTCTAGTAGATGAAGGTTTGGGAACAAACCCATGTGATTTAGTTGAGTATCGAGTGAGATCTAAGGTCTAGAAGTTGGACAACACTCAGGATCTGGCTATCAGGGATGATGATAGAGAGCCATCTGATCGAGCGTGTATTGAACGAATGGATGAAATCGAGCTAGACGGAGTCTCTGTGCATGAACAACGAGACGCGTGGCTGTCGAGTTAGATGGCGGTGCCAAACCAAGAGGTGACACATGGCATTTCGGGGAGCATGAGGATGATGTGGCGCGTGACTGGAACGAATAGAAAATTAAGATTTTCTTGATTTAAATAAATAATAGATCCTTGAAAATTCATAACTTTGCAAAGAAAAATCATAAAAATAAAATAAAAATACCCTCTTGCTCAGTGAATAGAAGAGAATTATGTGGAATAAAAATAAAAATTATTTGTTAAGTATATGATTTTTAATTTACTAAATACCCTTTGTGGTATTTTAACTCTCCATGACTAAATATGGTTCACCATATCTTGGAAGTTTTAAGGTTTATTCCTCATCATAGAGGGGGTGTTTTCTGATTTTTCCAAGGTTAGAGGGCATCTCTATGCTTCTAACCCTAATTTTCAATATAAGGTGACTATTTTGGCTTATCTTAATTATGTAAATCAAAATATCAATTGGAAAATTATGGGAATAATTTTTAGTAGGTTTCCTGTAGACAGAGAAGTCTAGGAAAAATATCATGATACTTTGAATTATCTTATAAATTTCTATATTTAACTGAATAATAATATCTTCTGTTAGTTTATGTAATATATATACTTATCAAAAATTGTCAAAATTAATCCCTCATTGTTCATAAAAATCATGTTTATCCACTATAAAAATTTGAAAATTAGCTGATTAGGTTTGAGTATTATAGTTGATTTTCTAAGAAACATTATATTTTTATATAAAAATAATTATATTAAATTAAATTCACTTGGGAAAATTATGAAAAGTGGTTTTCTTAGTTCCTTGTGATCAGAGGCAATTGGAAAAAATAAAAATTATTTTTTAGAAAATACTTAATTTTTTAGTCTTATTTTGAATTTAAAAATAATTAAAAATTTCAAAAATGTTAAAATATTTCAAAATATGCCTAATTGTTTTATGATCACTTGGGAATCATTAAAATATTTTTTCTAATTTTTATGAGTTAAAAATAAATCTTTGAAGCACTTAAAAATAATTCTTAAAAGCTTAGAAGTGAATTTTCCTTATTTTCCCATTAAAATAATTATAAAAAACAAACTAAAAATCATAAAAATACAAAAATTGATTCTCTGAGTTTTTTGAACTCAGAGAAGTCTAATAAAAATAAAAAATTAATTTTAGTAATTAAGACATTATTTTCTATTTAATTAAATCATTAAGCTTGTTAATAATAAAATAATAATAATAAAAACTTATTTCAAAAAATCATGAAATTTTACTTAAGTGTTTCTCTGTCCTAAGGGAACCTCTAATAATTTTCTCATAAATAAAAGATTTATTTTGGAAAGTTAAATAAATCAATTTTTGAAAATCCCATTTTCTGAATTTGAACAAATAATTAAGTTAAATTAAATTTTGAGAAGCCCCCATATTCTCCTTTAATATTAAAATAACCTCATAGACATGACACTCTAAATGCTCAAAGTCATTTGGGTTATATTTAATGAGTTATGAGGTGAAGCACCCCAAGGGAAATTTAGCCATTCTAGATTCTGGTGTCTTATAGATTTTGGTGCCTTAATCAAAATTTAGGATTAACCAAGGGAAAATGGGTAATTTTGATCTTAATAAACATGTTTGGATGATTGAAATACAATTGGATTAAAATGTAGAAACTTATTCACCACATTTACTCAACATCAACAAGATCATAATTCTCCTATTCTTTATGAATTGGAAGTCAATTGAGATTAAATGATTCTTAAGCCTAAAGTTGAGGATGATGTGATCATTCAATAAGGATGATGATGTGATCTTTCAATAAGCATATATGTCACATAAACCAAAATTTTAACCATCACCAATTTCACCTATTATGATTGTTAAGGGCTTGGTAGTGACCTGGGCTCGATGTCTAAATTCCATCGATTGGATTTAAAAGATGATATGATTGGTGATTAACATCTTTAAACACTACAAGCCTGACTTCAATTGTGGGCACCATAATCCTTAAATGACCTAAACTTGTCATAAGGCACCCACTCACATAACTCTCAAATGAAACATTAATTAATTAATCGAGTATCCTATCCTTAGGATAATTAAATTGTTAAGTTTTACTAAGCAATGGGGTAGTCATACTTCAACCTTTGATGATTAATGGAACAATATGATAAGTTCAGAATGAACTTGAAATATTTCAAGAGATCTTCAAAATGGTCCAAAGTCATGCCTCGAGCATTTTGAAATCCCTTCAAAATGGTCCAGAGTCATGCCTCGAGCATTTTGAAATCCATTCGACTTGCAAAATTATATACATTCGACATTTTGAAGGGCAAATTGGACTTGTCATATTTTTTTCTAAAATCATCTAATAGGATCTTCTGAGATTCAATAAAATCATAACTTGGGGTTTGATAGCTAAACCTTCATCTAAACCTGTAATTTAAATTCCTTGCAAAATTATATACATGTCTTACAAGTATTGACCTTTCAAGTGGTGGAACGAGAAGAATCGACAGGTATGTTTTCAAATTAATGTATTTACCTCCTTGTACTTCTTTTCTCAAGCTTGAATGTTAAACAACGATGTCTCCCTGCATGAAAACCAAAACAGCTAGGATAGTCATAAAACGAAAACCAAAACTAAAACTAAAAATTAATCAAGATAAAATTCACCGCCACAACATTCAAAATATAAGACAACTCAAAATTTAATCACAAAATACACAAAACAATAATTGCAACTAATCTAAGATGTTTTTATTGGATGATCGGGAATCCCTTGGAGGAAACCTAAGGTTGCTAATGAGATTTCATATGGTATAAATGAAAGTATGGAACTTTCTAAGTTGAGTTTAGTAAAATCATTTGCACTAAGTGAGTTCAAGAGAAAATAGTGGTGTCGAAATGAGGTAACTGTGGGATCCTAACTGGTGTCTCTCTAATCAACTTTAATACCCCCCATAAAATTTAAATAACCTTAACCTTTTGGAATATTTGATTTGACATCATAATCTGACACATTAGAAAACTTAAAATCATCACGATGAGGAGCTTGAAGCTATCATTGTGAGCAGCGCGACCATCTTCATCAGTAAGAGAATATACAACAACATGTATTTCCTTAGAATTAAACAACAAGACATAGGATTTTAAGGTTGTTTGCTTATGTGACATAAATCCTCAGCTCATCTTTAGGCTTTTTGTATAGTTTTGCTGTACAATACAAGCCCTAACTCGTCTTAGGATTTCAAGGTTTTCATTTCTCATGACCTAAATCCTCGCATCTTCCAGGCTATTTGTGTGATCGTTTCACATGAATGTAAGCCCTAAATACATAAAATGGGCAGGATGAAACATTTAAATAATTTCTCTTCAAAACCAAGCCAAAAAATAGGATAGACTGGGAAGTCACTGATGTTCTCTGTTGACCTCACTTTTGGTTGAGGTCTA
>NW_018251096.1:0-1752 GCF_001263595.1 Phalaenopsis equestris | reverse complement strand
CTGCAGTCATTCTATCCTGATTATGAATGTATATAGATTTTATAGAATGTTGTAGTAGCTAGTAGATTCAATTAGTTTTCCTTCCTGCTACATTTTATGGAATTAATTGTAAAAAATTTAAAAATGCAAGTTTGAGGGAAAAGAAAATTTTCTTTTGAAAAGAAGTAAACTAAATTTTATTTGTTCTTAATTAACTATCTTTTTAAAATTAATGTAACATGACCTTGGAATTGGTGTTTAACTTTAAATGACTATATTTATGTTTATAAATATTATGGTAAATTTAGGTAAAAATTTTTAATAATGAAGATTAATTCTAAAGTTAAAGATATGCGGTATGAAAGGATAATATTCTGTTTTTCTATTTAAAGTAAAGGAAATTGTATTTTTGAAGTACTAAGAATTTTAGAGTTTCATTTAAGAAGAAAAGAATGAAATTTTATGAAAAATCATAAACTAATATGAATGTATAAAGTGAAAAGAGGTAAGGAGTTTTGACTTTAAGAAGAGGATAGTGAAGTTCAAAATTATTAAAAGGCCAACCTGATATAGTAATCCTCACTTGAAAAAAAAAGGAAGAGAAAAAGAAAAAAAAAGTGGAGAAAAAGAAAAGAAAAATGAGTGAGGAGAAGCTTGAGGAGATGCTTAATAAAAAATTGGCTTTACTTAAATCAACTTAAGAAAAATGATTTATTACATTTTCCAAACCTGTATTGAAGTATTAGTAGCATTACTGGTAAAATTTTCATGAAGTTCTTTTTCATATGAATGTTCTAAATATCCTTGATATAACAAATTGCAATTTTTCTTGAACTGAATAGAAATTCAGAAATCTTAAAACTGGTCACTTAGTATTCTTAGACTTAGAGTTTGAATCTAAGTTATTAAAGGTTTTTCTTAAATTTTTACTATATTATTTACTAAACTAAAGTATAGAAGTTTATAAGTTAGTCTCTATCCTAAGTCATATTTTTATGTAGTAAAAGGGTTACTTAAGGACAAGTAACATTTAAGTTTGAGGGATTTTGATATACCTAAAAAATGTGCAATTTTTCACATACTTTTAATGCCTATATTTGGTGATTTTCTATGATAATGCACTTTAAAGGCAGGTATTTTGTATATTTTAGGTTTCAGGTACAAAAAATGGAGTTCTAGAGAAAAAGAGGAAAAAATTATGTAATTTGGAGCATAAAAAAGCAAGAAAGAAAATTGTCCTGGCGCATTTCGATATGTCTTTCTATGCTTAATCTCTTTTACACTTTTCACATATATTTGAATGAAATTACACTTTAAAGAAATTTTGTTTTTATGCTTATTTTGTAAGTCTATCTGTTAGGAACACAACACAACTGAAACGGGGTGAAACAGAGCTAAAATAGAGCCAAACAAAGCAAAATTGTGGAGCTGCGCAGGGTGGGCGCTGGTAGCGCTGAAGAGCAGAAAAATGACGCCAGGAGCGGCCAAAATGGCACCGACGGCGCCTGGGACGGTCATGGATCAATTTTTGGCAGTTTTTGAGGTTCTAGAAGGCTCCCAAGTGATTCAAACACCCCATGAAGCAATTCAATGAATCTAGACACTTGGATAAGACTCTTGAATGAAGAGATATGTCTTTTGGATGAATAGATTTCTCTTGGAAAAAAGGAGAGAATTTGTGTTTCTTTAAAAAAGAGGGCTTGACACCTTTCATGCATGCGTGTGTGTGTGTGTGGGTGTGTGTGTGAGAGAAAATGTGGAGAATGTTTAGTG
>NW_018251095.1:41719-42120 GCF_001263595.1 Phalaenopsis equestris | reverse complement strand
TAGGGTCAATTGAGATCAAATTGGTGGACATTTGAGTTGGACTTGGGGAAATTTGGGTCTTTAAAGGGCAATTTGGGGATTTTGGTTAAAGATGATTAAATTGGCCAAATTGGGTCATGTGGTAGTTGAGAGAAATGAAATTGGGAGTATTTTGGATTTATTGGGATTTTCTAGGAATTTTTGGAATTTTTTGAATTTTGGGTCCAAGAGGGGCATTTTTGTAATTAGGGGGTGTTTTAGGGGTAAAAGGCCGAGATGGGTATTTTGGTAGAGTTGAGGTACCAATCATCACCAATAAGCCATGGACCAAAGGAAACCCCATTTTGTTTCCTCTACATAGTGGTCTTGGTCAAACCATTGCCCTTGGGCTAGTAGGTTTAGGGGACCATCTACGCGAGTAT
>NW_018251095.1:8817-41493 GCF_001263595.1 Phalaenopsis equestris | reverse complement strand
TTGAGTAAAGAAGAGGGTATAATTTCTAATGGTGAGGGATTCATGTCTAGTTTTCTAGGAATAGTCAACAGGAAAAGTCCTATGGCTAGACCCTAGGCTACTAAAGAGGAAAAACTAAACCTCAACCAAAAATGAGGTCAACAAGTAGAATTGGTCATAAGCATGATAGAAAGGCACATGAGAATATTTAGAAGCAATTGTTTCATCAATCCACTTGTTGGTGTTATACATGGTAACTTGACAGTCTTAATAACTTGCTAAATTATTGAATTGGAGTTTCAGTTGCCAATCCAAATTTTCAAATAAATGGAACCAGTTTTCATACTTGGTATTCAGCCAAGAGATCTCACCTTCAATCTTCCAAAGTTAATTGATGAGTCGCTCTAAACTCATTATCATAAATCCACTGAAATAAGATTGAGCATCCTTATGCACCATCTTCTTGTCTTCAAATCTTCCATTGTCATTGCACTCCATAATCTCCAAAGTAGAAATTGCTTTCTCCACTTTCAAATCTCTCCAAATTTCTTATAAAAGTTGAAGGGATGCTTCCTTTCCCATTCTATGCCATTTTATAGAGAAAAAGAGGACAGAAAATTGAAATTTGGCGGTTCCAAGTAAGTTACTCAAACTATGGCACTAAAGCGCTAGCTACCTTTTTCAGTCCAAATTTATTTTTTCTAATCTTCAATTCCATTAATATGATAATTTTTTGTGCCAACATAATCATGTAAGACTCCAAATTTCATAAAAAAATTCATCACAACAACAATCAACAAATCAACCACACAAAAAACTATGGGTTGCCTCCCACAAAGCACTTGGTTTAACGTCGTCAGCCCGACATATCCAATGTTTTAATCTTGTTGACCCAACATTAAATTCTCCTAAAATTTAGGACTATCTCTAATTATATAAGTTTTTAACACGTGTTCATTTACCTTGATTATTCTTCCAGTCTTAAGATCTTCAATATGAAAAGCTCCATATGGATAAACTATTACCAGAATAAATGGTACTGACCACTTGGACATAAGTTTTCCAGGAAATGATTTAAGTTGTGAATTATATAATAAAACATATTGTCCATGTTTAAAATATTTTTTGAAAATTTCTTCATCAAGCCTCATTTTTCATTTTCTCCTTATAAATTCTTGCATTATCATAGGTTCACTTCTCATCTGGTCAATAATTATTTTTCTTCAGCATCCTTTAAATTATAATAAAATTATTTTATTGCCCAGTATGCTTTATGTTCTAATTTAACCAGTAAATGACAAGTTTTTCCAAATATGAGCCTATATGGTGACATTCCTTTAGAAGTTTTGTAAGTAGTCCTATAAGCCAATAATGCATTATCAAGTTTAATAGACCAATCTCTTCTATTATGATTTACAGTCTTTTCCAATATTCTTTTAATTTTTTGATTGGATGCTTCTATTAATCCACTTGTTTGAGGGTGATAAGCTGTAGCAATTTGATGCTTTATCTCGTATTTTTGAGTTAATGTTTCATTTATTTTATTCCTAAAATGACTTCCCCATCTGTAATGATTACTCTCGACATTCTAAATCTTGTAAAAATATTTTTATTTAAAAATTTTGCAACACTTTTAACATCACAACGAGGTAGAGCAACCACTTTAATCCATTTAGAAACATAATCTACAACTATTAAAGTATATAATTTTCTAAAAGATGGTATAAAAGGTCCCATAAAATCTAAACCCCAAACATACAAAATTTCAACTTCTAGAGTAAAATTTAAGTGCATTTCATTTCTTCTAGAATCATTGCCTACTCTTTCACATCTATCACATGTTTTTATATAATGATTAACATCTCTAAATAGTGTGGGCCAATAAAAATCAGATTGTAAAATTTTAAAAGCAGCTTTTTCAACCGTAAAATGTCCTCCAAAATTTGATTTATGACATTTTGTATAATTTCTTTCTTTGATTGGACACATCTTTGAATAATTAAATCCTTTCATTGTTTATATAAATAAGGGTCATCCAAAAAATAATAATTAGAATCATGAAGGAACTTTTTAATTTGATGGTTATCTAATCTGTAGGGTAAAATGTTATTAACTAAATAATTAACTACATCAGCATACCACAGAACTCAGAATTCATTAATTCCATATAAATGTTCATCAAGAAAATTTTCATTAATTTTATCATCAAAGTTTTAATTTTCCTTTTCAAGGCTTATAAATGATCAGCTATTTGATTATCAGTACCCTTCCTATCCACAACTTGAAAATCAAATTTTTGGAACAATAGGAGCCATATAATTAATCACCGTTTTGCATCCTTCTTCAACATTAATTACCTTATAGCAGAATGATCAGTATGCACAATACAATTGGTTCCAATAAGATGAGGTCTGAAGTTATCAAAAGCATATAATATAGCTAATAATTCCTTTTCAAGAGCAGTATAATTAATTTTAGCTTCATTAAGGGTTTAACTAGCATAGTATATTACTATAAAAATTTTATCATATCTTTGCCTTAAAACATCTCTTATAGCATAGTCACTAGCATCACACATTAATCAAAAGGTTATGTCCAATAGTATGAAATAATAATAGGTGCAATGATTAATTTTTCTTTTAATAAATTGAAAGAATGAAGGCATTTAGTTTTTGACATCATAACCCTAGTCACAAAATTTTGACATCATACACCTTTGAAAAGTTGCAGGTGCATTACATAATTCAAATGACATTCTCCTGAAAGCAAATGTTCCATAAGGACTAGTAAAAGTTGTCTTCTCTTGATTCTCAGGAGCAATGGGTATTTAGTGGTATCCAAAATATTCATCCAAAAAGAAAAAATAATGGTGCTCAGCTAGTCTATCCAACATTTGATCCAAAAAAGGTAGAGGAAAATGATCTTACTTTGTGGCGGCATTTAATTTTCTAAAATCAATATAGATTCGCTATCCTTTGACTTTTCTTGTAGGAATTAATTCATTTTTTTTCATTTGCTACAAACAATCACTCCCCTTTCTTAAGAACACAGTGAATAGGAATAACCAATGAACTATCTGAATTTGGATAAATAATTTCATCATCCAACCACTTTAAAATTTCTTTTTAAAATTTCTTTCTTCTTAACAACATCTTTCATTATAGGATTTAATCTTTTTTAAGGATCAATTCTAGGCTTATAATTATCTTCCATTAAAATTTGGTGCATATAGATTGAATGTTTGATTTCTTTAATATCAGCAAATATCCATCCAAAGGATTTCTTATGATCTTTTTACTTTTCCAATAACTTTTCTTCTTGTACTGCAGTTAGGTCTAAGAATATAATAACAGGTAAAGTAGATGAATTTCCCAAAAATTCAAACTTTAAATTAGTAGGTAGAACATCCATCTCAAGTTTAGGAGGCTTTTCAATAGATGACATCAGAGATTTACTATTTTCAGTAATACCTAAAATTTCAAATTCTTCCTAAACATAATTTAATTCCTCGGTATTTTTCTCATTTGATTCATCTTCAAAGTCTTATTCATTTCTAATTCTTTTTGCCCCAAAGTTACTTCATCTTTTTGATCTGATATGATTTCACATCTTTCTTGAAAATGGTTAACAATCATATTATAAATTATATCAATTCTATAACAATTATTATCTTTTCCTTTATCAGGATACTTCATTGATTTGAGTACATTAAATTTTACTTCCTGGTCAATAACTCTCATGATTAATTCTCCTTTTTGCACATCTATCCTTGTACTTACAGTAGCTAGGAAAGGTCTCCCTAGAATAATAGGAATTACTTTATCTTCTTCCATATCCAACACAATGAAATCAATAGGGAAGATAAATTTATCCACTTTAACCAACACATTTTCTATATACCCTTTAGGATAAGTAATAGATCGATCAGCTAAATGCAGGGTTATAGTAGTGGGAGAATGTCTCCTAAACCTAATCTTCTAAATATAGATAATGTCATGAGATTAATGCTCACTCCCAAATCACATAAAGCCTTTTCACAAAATTTTTCACCAATTACACAAGGTATGGTGAAACTACTACAATCTTTGAGCTTTTGAGGAAGTTTTTTCTGAATTATTGCACTGCACTCTTCACTAAGTGCAACAGTCTCATAATCTTCAAACTTCCTTTTTTATTTAAATTTTCTTTCATAAACTTAGAATAACTTGGCATTTATTCCAAAGCTTCTACAAAAGGAATATTAATTGTAAGTTTTTTAAATAACTCAAAAAGTCTTGAAAATTATTGATCAAGTTTATATTGTCTAAGCTTTTGAGGAAAAGGAGGTGGTGGTCTTTCTAAATTATACTTAGCTGGAGAAATAGTTGGTTCCATTTCTTTAGGAATACCTTTTTCAGCTTTTTTAATTTCTTTATCTTCTCTCTCAACTTCAATTTCCTTTTGAACACCAACACTCAATTCCTTTCCACTTCTTAGTTGGACACCTTTAACTTGTTCATGTTCTTTACTTTTATGTTTAGGATTGATATCAACATTACTAGGAAGTGTTCCCTGTGGTCTATTACTAAGGGCATTAACAATTTGTCTCAGTTGATTCCTTATATTTCAAATAGTAGCACTTTGATTTTGTAATTGATTACCTCACTTTCACTTCTTCTATAGACAACTTCTTCTAATTAACTTGTTGATTATTATTAAATCCAGAATGATAAGTAGGTCTAAAGTTATAATTATCCTAATGGTTCCAGTTTTCTAATGGGTTTACTTAATTTTTCCCCCATTGTTGACTTCCACCACTAGAATTGTTATTCTAGATAAAATTTAGATGGTTTTTCCAACCTGGTTTATAATAATTGGAATATGGGTTATTGGGTCTATTAATAGCATTTATTGTTTCCATAGAAGTTTGAGAATCAATCTTTTGTGATAATGAATTTTCTTCAATCAAATAAGGCGTTTGAGAAAAATTCAATCCCATTTGGTCTATTTTTCTAGATAATGCAGCAACATGAGAAGCAATCATTAAAATAAAATCATTATCATGAATATTGGCTACTTTCTTAGGATTTACCCTTTCAGATGGACATTGAAAATTATTTGTAGTCATTTCTTCAATTAATGAAACACCAACAACAGCATCTATGATAGATCTAAGGGATCATACTAACCCATTATAAAAATTTAAGTGATTAACTAGTATGGTAAAGCATGATGTGGACACTTTTTAAGGAGTTCCTTAAACATTCTCCAAGCTTCATAAATTGACTCTCCTTCATACTAAGTAAAAGATGTAATACATTTCTAAACTCAGTAATTTTTTAAAATGGAAAATATTTAGTCAGAAATTTTTGTGTCATATCTCACCAAATTCAAATAGATCCTGCTTCTAACAAATTTAACCACATCTTAGCTTTGTCCCTTAATGTAAAAGGAAAAATTCTAACAGCATTATTTGATATGTCATCATATTTAAATGTAGCACATAGTTCTTAAGAACTTGTTAAATGTAAAATTTGGATCCTCATATGGTGCTCCCCGAAACTGAATGTTTTGTACCATTTGAATAATTGTAGGTTTATGTTTAAATTAATTAGTTTCTATAGAAGGAGTTTGAATACTTAAGTGAATCTATTCTGTCGTAGAATTTGCATAACCCATTAAAGGTTTTTGTAAATTATGATATTCATCTTCAGCATTTTGAATCTTGATATTTTTTTGTTAAGTCTTTGTCATATCTTGAAAATTATGAAGTCTTCCTTATTTTTAAATTTTTCTTGTAGTACGTTCTAATTCAGAATTGTATAACATTAAACCTTCAGATCCCGAACTACACATAAAAATGATAAATTTTCAAAAATTAAAATAAGACAACCGAAATAAATTAGAATTTTAATTTCCAAATTTTTTAAATTTTTATGGATTTTAAATTTTTTTAAATTTCAATTTTACTAAAACGAAATCTATAATTCAAATAAAATTGTAATTTAAAAAATTTCATTTACTTTTTAATTTAAAAAGTTTCGTTACCTCCCCCGACAACAACGCCAAAAACTTGACCCAACTCGCAATTACAGGTATTTTTTAATCTCCAAAATATTGTTAACAACTTGTCCCAATTTATATTTAGTTGTTAGTGTGAATAAATGAAATGATATAGAAAATAAATAATAAAACTTCACACTAGAAGTACTATGCAAGTATACATATCGTTTCAAGTAATAAAGGATTTTTTTTAGAAACCCTAGTATCAATCCCACGTGGAAAGTTGAAATCTTTAAATTAGACTAGTAAAACTCTATCTAAATTAAAGTAAAATGAAAGTATAATAATGTCGATATGATTGAAAAGGTTAAGACTAAATTAAAGCAGAAAGAAATGATTAGGATTAACAGTTAAACAAAGTAAATTTAATGAGTTTGGATATTATGAAGAGATATTTCCCCTTGCAATGAGATATTAATCTGTATAGGATTTGAATGACTAAAATAAGATGATGTATTATGACAAATAGGAGCATTCATATTCTTTACCCCCTCCTAGTGCTAACAAAGAACATTGACTAATTTAGAGTTTTTCACCAGCATGTGTAGTAGTGCTGAGTAGATTCTGGCCTCTCACCTATAGATTACCAACTGTGCCCTCTCTATAAAACCTACTAGAGACCCATACAATCTAAACTCAACCAATTTGATAAAAAGGATCTAGTCTATCACCCTGTAAACTTCAATTCTACACCAATCAAAACTTATCTCCCTATCTATTTGCACTCTCACTTAGGTGATCGCAAGGGCTCTACCTAGAATTAAATTTGTAACTAAAATCAAGTCAAAATTAAAAATCAAAATGAATCAAATCTTTTTCGTGACTGACAGTCTTCCTGATGGTTGTCTCTATAAATTCATAAAAAGTCCTTCTTTTGGGTTAATGAGCATGAAATTACTTTGCCAATTTTTAAAATTTACTTTTAAGTTTGGCAATTCAAAGGTACACCCACTAATCCTCGATGAGAGTCCACCTGATACTCCCCAACGGAAACCTTCTTCACTCTCTTTCCATTCAACTTTGAGCAAGTTGGATCAGACAGTTGTGTTGGTTTTTCTGATCTTTTCGGTCAACACAAATACATGTGGTGTGCTCGCCCGACACACCACACCTATTAGGGGTTCATTTGTTGACCTCACTTTTTTTGAGGTCGAGCCTTTCTTCCTTAGAAGCCTAAAATCTAGCCATATGACTTTCTTGTTGACTATCCTAGAGGAAGAGTAATGGAACTCTACCCCATTAGAAACTCTAAACACTTCTTTATTTTTCTTGTAGTTCCACGTGTTTAGTTCTAACCTCTAGCACTTAGTAAGATGGAATCCGCATGGGAGTGCTCAAGAGGAGTCCCCATAAAACTGTCCGGCCTTAGAGTTAGCCATAGATGGTGTGGTCTTGGTAGTCTTGCACACACACAATTGGACCCCTCACTTTCACTGACAACCTAAAATCTTAAACCAAGCATGCTAAGCTTGGTTCCCTAACTCTTTTAGAAACTCATGTACGTGGTCCCCCAAACCCTTAGCCTTTGGCTAGGATGGCTAAGACCAAAGCATGGAGGATCCAAAATGAGTTTCCCTTGGTCTCATGGCACCATAAAGGTATATTTGTAATTATCCTTTCCATTAAACCCCAATTTTACCCAAAATCCCCAATTTTGGCATTAGCCCCAAACTTTCCCAAAATTACCAAAATAGTCTTCATGTCCAAAAATTCCCAAAACCTCCCAAATCATTCCAAACCTCTCCTAAATCAATCCTAACCACCCATTGGGCCCAATTTGATAAAATTGACCAATTTTGACTAAAATCCCAATTTTACCCTTAAAGGCCCAAATTACTCTAATTCACCCCCAATTTCCACCAAATTGATTTCAAACTCTCAAAATTTCAAATCTAAATCAAATTTCACCATGTCCCAACCCAATTGAAATCAAATTCTAGCCCAACTAAATCAAATTTCAAGTCCAAATCCCAAGCCTAATCCAAAAGCTCCAAAATTGGCCTAATTTCAAAATTCCATGAAATTGAACTCCATAACCCATTCAATTCCACCAAAATCACTTCCTATGCTCTTCATAACATTCCTCTAGACTAAATTGAGCCCTCAATTAACCTAGAAACAAACTAAAACCTAGCCTAAATCAAATATAAACCAAAAACCCCTAATTTCGCCCCAAAATCCAAATTTCTTTAATTTGAACTTCATAACCTCCCAATTTCAATCCAATTGATACCCAAATGTCTTAAGATAGTATAGGAAAAACCAAAGTACAAGCCAAATACCAAATTTTGAACCCAAACCTTAAACTCACCTTGAACCATTTGGTCTAGCCCAACTTGGACCACCACAGCTGCCATTTAGACTCTAAGAACAAACTTAGATCCTTTTAGCCCACCCTAAGGATGTCATGGACCAAGGGTCCCTTGAATTAGGGTATTTCTTCATAAAATTGGCTAAACTAAGGGGATTCTTCCCACCAGCCTTCCCAAGCCCCCAAACTATCACAATTAAACTCTCATGGCTCCCCTAACCCAGCTAGCCACCATGTCAACCCTGGTCAACCGACCTAGTGTCTGGAAAGCACCATGCCTAAGTGGTCCCAAATGGATCAAACCAAAAATTGGGACTCTCTGAGATGGATCAACCCCATTGTCTAATTGCATTATTTATCCCTAGACATAAGCATCCTCTCTGCCCCCCTGGCTTGCCCTGGTGGCAGTCATGGCTCCCTCTATAAAATGAGCACCCCTCACAGCCAAATGTGGACATCATCCAATTTCCTTGGGAGATTCTATTGAAATCTTTCCAAAGCCACTCCAAGCCTCCCAGAGTTAAGTCCTACTATCCTCAACCATATATAGCCACTTTCTCTCTGGACTTTTGAGCTCAAAATCTAGGACATTTTCTATCATTCCATAAACATTTACCAAACTTCCAATTAACTGATCCTTAAGCTTTCTAAGACAAAAAGAGGAAGTATGCCACTAAAAGCCCCATTCTTTGAGCCCTCCAACCCACTTCTAGACTAAGGTTTCACCACCTGTTGGTCGAATTCCTACTCAGACTCTATACCAGAGGAAAGAAACACTTTGATGAGGTTCATTGGAATCCATTAAAGCTTCCATAAGCACCCAATCGAGGTCTCACCTCTTGGACAAAGTTATATTTTAAAATCTCTAACTTTAGGCTCGGATTCATCAATTGTGAAGCAGACTTGTGTTTAGTGCTTGATCAACCATAAAGATAGGCTCATCTTAGCAAGATGAAGCTATAAGAATAAACCCCATGTGATTTGATTAAGTATCGAGTGAGATCAAAATGTTTTATTGTGGATGGTTCTCAGTTTAGAACAGATGGGGATGATGAACAGATGTCATCCATTCGAGCCTGTATTGATCCCACGGAGGAGGAGGAGTCAGACGAGGGATCTGTTCATAAAGCACGAGCCAAGTCAGTGCTGACACAGAAGACAGTGTCAAATGGGAGCATGCCATGTGGAGCTTCGGAGCCTCCTAGGATGAGCTGGCCGCTACATGCATAAGTAGAAAAATAGGGCATTTTTTATTTAATTAAATTCAGAAACTTTAAAAATCCATAACTTGGTGTAGAAAATTCATAAAAATAAAATAAAAATACCCTACTACTCAATGAACAAAGCAAAAAAACATGAATAAAATATTAAAATTATTTACCATTTATTTTATTTTTAGTTAATTAAATACTCCATAGAGTATTTTAATTATATTTAATTAAATAATAATCACCATAGCATGAAATTTGGGGGCCTTGTTATTCATGAGATTAGAAGTGTTCTCTGATTTTTCCGAAGTCAGAGAACACATCTAACAAACCCTCCCCCCTAATTTTCAAGGTGAATTCCCTATTTTTGTTTAAAATAATTATGTAAATTAAAATAAAAATCCGAAAAATATGGGATTTATTTTGGTGGGTTCCCTGTAGCCAAAGGACTTTATGACAATTATAAGAGGGGATTGAATAATTATGCACATTATCGTGGATAATTAAATAATTAAAAGTCATAAAAATTTTAATAAGAATAAAAATTTGAAATCCATTTGAAATTAATTATAAATTTGCAAAAAAATTTGAAATCCATTTGAAATTAATTATAATTTTTTTTATAATTTGCAAAAAAAATTATAAAAATTGTTCTACACTGTAAATAATGATCATTTGAAGCCTCTTTAAAAATTTGAAATCCACTTGAAATATATTTAGTATCAAAGTCTACTTTTCAAGGTAAATGAGATTTTTGCAATACAATATTTATAATAAATAAAACATAATTTGGAAAATTATGAAATTTGGTTTTGAGTGTTTTTTATGATCATGGCGCCTAAGAAAAATAAAATTGATATTAAAATAAATAGTTTATTTACTAAGCTAATTTTTAATTTAAAAATGATTAAAAATAATTAAAAATCAAAAAATATAAAAATACACCAAAATGTCACAAAAATTTTCCCCGATCACTTCAGACCTTTTAAAATGTTTTTCCTAATTTTCTAAATAAAGTTACGTATTTTTAAATACCAAAAATGTACTTTCCTAATTTTTCATTAAAATAATTATAATAAGTAAAATAAAAATCATGAAAAAATAAATTTTGTATCTCTAAGTTCGTTGGACTTATAGAGATTTAAGAAAAATATAAAAAGTGATTTTTAAAATTAAATTATATTTTTCATTTAATTAATCACTAAAATCAATAAATAATTATAATTATTAAAACATAACCAAAAAATAATGAAATTTGGCTCGAGTGGCCCTCTGACCTAGGTGAACCTTCATTAATTTTCTAAGAACAAAAACTTTACTGTGAATAATTAAATGAATTAACATTGAAATTCCTTTGTCTTGAGCAAAAAAATATTTAAATTAAATAAAAAAATAAAAAAATCATAATTTATCCTCTAATATTTTAATTGTCGCATGATTGGGGAAGCATAAAAACTTCAAAGTCATTTGAGTTCAATTCAATGAGTTATGAAATGGAGAGGGCCCTAAGGGCAAAAGGAAACTTTTAGGGATTTTGATGCCCTAATTAAATTTTAGGTTAATTCATAGGGTACATGGGTAGTTTTGATCATAATAAACTCCTTTAAATGATTGAAGCATGAGGAGTTAAGTGGTAGAAACCAATTTGTCACCTTTTCTGTAATAAGGGTAAAAGTGTAATTTTTCTAAATTATTGTGGCTTGGAAGTTAACCCAATCGTATGATTCTAAAGTCGTGGGTTTAAGCTAGGAAGATAATAACTTACTTATTTGAAGCCTCTAGTTAGTGATAAGATGATAAATGTGATCTTTCAATGAGAATTGAATTTAATTTAACTTATCATTTTGATTATGTCAAACTTACCCGAGATTGGATTTAAGGGTTTAGTAGTGAGCTAGGCTTTATTTAAATTTTTCTAATGAGGTTTAGAAAAGAGGAACATAATTAATCATCAATACCCTTAAACACCATAATCCCAACTTTAATCACGAGCATAAAATCCTTAATGACTTGAGCTTACCCTTAGGGGCACTCATTTACATAACTCTTAAATAAAACATCAAGTGAATGTCCGAGTACCCCACTCTTGAAATAATTAAAATATTGAGGTTTGTTAAGCACAGGGTAGATTAAACCATTGAATTTAAATTTAACTTTGGATGATTAATTTAACAACATAATAAGTTCAAATGAACTCAAAATGATTAAAGGGGTTTCAAAAGTTATTTAGGGTTATGACCCAAACACTTTTGCTATCTTTTGGATATTTTGAAGGACAACTGAACTTATTATTCTTTATTCAAAAAAATCATCCATTAAAACTTTTAGGGACCCACCAAGTTATATATCGGGACCTGATAATTCACCTAAATCAATAAAAATACCCTACACTACTTATCTTATATTAATTGACCTAATGCTCAAGGATTTGAGTATCCTTTAAGGTATTTAAATCCTTGTGAGCAATTGGGGATATTTATTTTTTGCTAAATATGCATCATCAGACTAGTGTAAGTTTGAGATCTAGGTGGCTAGAGCAATGACGACAATGTTAACGTGTGCTAAAATGAGGGATACCATATGGGATTTAGAATAGTATCTCCTACCTCAAAGACCTTAAATAAGAAGAGAGCATAAGAACCAATGATATTATTTGATGACTCTTAAAGGAGATGATTGCCTCTGACACTCTTATGTTGCATGTAGTCCTAGCTTAATTAAAGTAATAAATTTGTGGACTATACCACTTTGCAAAGTATTTATAAAAAACAAATTTCTATGTCTGTTAATGTAAACTTTACATGCATGAAAATTAAATTTAAAAACAAAAACTTATAAATGTTCACGGTTAATCACTCAAATTGCTGTTAGGATTGCACTCTTTAGGCTATCGGGTTGGTAGCTCTTGCTTAAAATCAGGAAGCTACATTTAGTTGTGATCATACATATGTGACTATGGGTTGTTCTTTTACTTGCTTGTGTTTTGCTATTACTCGTTTTTTTCAACTTTTTCAGTACTGGATACCCCTGTGTACTTTTTTGAAATTTATTTAAATTCCCTGCAAATATATTATGTTTTATGATGCTAACCATGCAGCGGTAGCAGAGGCCCAAATTTGCATTTAGATTTTATGCAATGCAATTTTCCTTATTTAACTTATAACATTTCTTTTACCTGCATTTATTCACTTTACATGTGAAATTAAATCAAAACTGAAAAATACAGAAAAAAAATGATTTCAAAATTAAACATCATTTTTTTTTCAAAACAACAAAAGAAAGCATAATACGTCCTTCTGAATTTACGAGTCCCTCGGATGAGGTAACCTACGGTTGCTAACAAGATCTCTGAGATTTAAATGAGCTTAACAACTCATTCGGACTAAGTAAATTTAAAAGAAAATAGTGGTATATGAATGAGGGAACCATGGGATCCTAGTCGGTGTCATTCTAATCAACTTTAATTTTTTTTAAATAAGACATTTGAACAATAGCAAAACCAAAGCACTTAAACATACATGGTAAAACCTTTTGAACCTTTGACCTTAGGACTGCCACTTCGACAAGGAGCTTGGAGCAAATTCTGTAGGCATATGATCCTGATTCTCTTTATATATGTTAATGCAATGTATGCGATTATATTTTAATTTCTTTAATTATAATTCTTACTTTGCAATGATGTCAAAGACTTAATCCCGAGCAAAAGCTAGGTAAAATCTTAACTTTAAAGTTAATAAGAAGATAGTTATAATATTTAAATATGGGATATTACGCAAGTATATGTATTGTTATCAAGTAATGTAGGATATTTTGATTAAGCCCTGAATATCAATCTCACAGGGAAAACTAACAATATGCAATTACAAAATAGAAGAACTTAGATAACAAATTCTACTTCGCAAAATATTTTACTCAAACTCTGGATGCTATAATAGGAATGAAATTTTGATTCTTTTTTTTTTGGTTTTTGATAATTAAAAATAAAGTAAACAACTAATTAACTTAACTAAATACTTGTAAGATGAAGACAATATAAATCAAATATCTTTTTCTTTATCATGGATTAGTAACAAGTATAGGAAACTTGTTGTGGAAATATTCTAATTGTGTTGTGCAAAATAGAAGCAATAATATTCTTTAGCCTTACTAATGATGTTATAAAGAAAATTAGTTAATCTATAGTTTGAATAGTCTTGAAGACGGGTTAGGTAAGGAAAAAACTAGCTCTCACTCTAGAGTTCCCTCTTCTCCCTCAACCTAGAGGCTAACATCTCGTATCAAAACCTAAAACTATAAACCAAATTTGGTGGTTTAGCCTGTCACTCTAAAGTCCTCTAATTCTACACCTTCAAATTTTATTTCCCTATTTTTTGCACTCAATCCCATGAACTACATTCTCATCTATGAAATTAAATATAATTCTTACCACTTTTTAAATAAAGAAAAATACCATCTCTACATTCTCATCTATGAAATCAAATGTGATTCTTACCATTTTCTGACTGAGACAATACCATCTCAAATCTTTCATGTTCTCAAAGAAAATATTAACATCTTAATTGTCTAAATCAAAAAGTAAATGAAGTACGAGATTTAAAATCATCACAACTTCTTTCAACATTAAATAGTAGCATTAAAGATTAATACTTCACACAACTTCCATCCAATAATTAGATAAAGAAAACTAAATAGAATTCATGGAGAAAACACAACCACACTTAAGTTTGAAAGTCAAAGTCTTGCAAACAAATAAGAAATCTAAATTAAAACCAAATGTAGTCACAAATATAAAAGCTTATCTCAAAATTCTCTCCACTAAAGTCTTGAAGTTCTTTTGAATCTCTTCCTTCACTTACAATACAAAAAAAAACTTAAAATAAATAGAAAAGTAGGCGGCGGCGGTGGCGGTGATATGTGGTTGGCTTTGGATCTTATGGATTATGATCGATTGTGGATGATCATGATTTCTTCAATCCAAGTTTTCTTTTATTAAAATCCAAAATATTCCTTGGTGTCTCTTCAAATTGTGTCCCCATTCAATGAATCTTCTAGAAGTTGCCTCCTTTCAAAAGCTAATTGAATGAATTTTCATGTCCATTAATTATTTCCCACATTTTCACCAAGGGTTGCTTCAAACACCTCTTCAAAAATTCCTCTAAATTCAATGAATCATCATGTAATTATTTCTGGCGCTTAAGCGCGGGGTACTTAAAGCTTAGGCGCGGCTCTCTTTGTTTAACTGACGCGTAAGCGCCGGTTTTGGGCACTTAGGCACCTCAGTTCATTTTCACACCTTCTTCAATTTTTTCTCTAAATTTGATCTTTTTTCACTCCTTTCACCATTTTTCATCGATTTAATTTTACCTGAAAGAAAAACACAAAAATACCTTTCATTAAAGCTTAATATCTCAAAAATAGGTATAAAAATGTGTACATAAAAACTATATATTTTAGGTGTATCAAAATCCCCAAACATAAAATGTTAATTGTCTTCAAGTGACACTCCAATCCTTTAAAACCAAATAAGTAGATTATGTAGACGAGTTTCTTTAGGTTATTCTAATATTTTGATGTAGAATTATAGTACTCCAATTTATAAAAAAACATTAATGAATGAGACCAACTTAGAGTTTAGAATTTTTTAGTGTAAAGAAGTCTGAAAATATGAGTTCCTATCTCGTTTAGAAATATTTGTAAATTCTCCAAATATAGAGCTTAGACATTGTATATTAATTACTTAAAAAATTTTATTAAGAATAATTATACTTACTATATTTTATCTTTAAGCTTAAGAGTTTCTCAAGTTTTATACTTTAAAAAAATCAGATGTGGAACCAATTTTTTATTTAGACACTAATCCTCAAGCTTCTCCTCATTTTTATATTTTTTCTTTTATTTTTTTTCTTCTTTTTAGATATATATTTTTTTCTTTTCCTTTTTCAGGCAAGGATTACTCTACCTTGATAAGCCTTTAATGATTTTGAATTCCACTCTTCCTTTTCTAAAGCAGGAGTTGATATATTTCATTTACTTAAAAACATAATAATAGTTTTGAAAATTACTTCCAATAAAAGAAATTTAAGTTTTGAAAATAAAATTCTGATCTTTCTACATTTTTCAAAAATACTTCTTCTACTAATGATAGTTACACAATATTTATCATTTCCACACTAAAAATTGTTAAGTTTAACTTTTTCTTCATTACTATAAGCTTCAACTAAACTTTCTTACTCATTTCAATATTTAAAATTTTACTTCCCTAGTATAACTTCATATACATAATCATTTTTTCTTAAAATCAAAATCTAATTTATTTGAAGTATGTTTGAGAACAAATAAATTTCAAGTCTTTAAAAAAATTTTATCCTCCCCTAAACTTAGATTTTTTATAAGATAAAATATTTTAACATCATATATATAGGCAGGAATGAATACTAAAAATAACATGCTGCAAGAATTTTTACATCCTAAATATACCAGTACAAAAATTAAAAATAAGAGTAAAAATTAGATTGATCAAATTTTAATTTGCTTAACATATAGAGATTCATTAGACTTCTATGCAGTGGAGGATAACATAAAAGCAAACAAGCACACTAACAAACATTCACAACTATAACATAAAGAAATACCTAATAGTAAATTAAAAATAAAATCATGAAGTTTTTAAGTGAAAATTAGTAATATTCTAATCCTTCCTTAGATTCAGAATTAAGTTCAATGCAGGCTAACTAAATACACTAAAGAACACAGTTAACACAATTACTACCACAAAAATAAAATAAGTACACACCAAAACATAAATACGTCACATCAGTGTCTAACAAAACAAAACACAAACAAAACTAACTATTTCAACAAATATAACTCAGAACAAAACAACAGTACAGTATAACTGTACCACAAAAAGTTCACAACAAAAACAAAAATAAATAAAACTAAGCTATAGAACTCAGTCTAATCATCCTCCATTAGCATCACTCTCGTCACTATGCCAAACAGCTGCAGGCTCATATGATGGATATTTGGGATATTGAGGGAAAACTACAATCCGGTCACTCTCATGAGGTTTTCCATAGATGAGTGAAATTTTTCCTCATAATCACTATGTTTCCTCAAATATCCATCTATATGATCTACAAAATTTTCTAAATTAAATACCTTATCACCAATATAGTTGATGTTGTCCAATATCCTTTGCAATAACTCTGACTGAGAATCAGATCCAGAAGTCTGACCTTGCGATGTCAAAGCTCGAGATGTAGAGGCACCTGAACTGCTAGAAAATATACCTCTCCAGCCAAAAATCAAATGATGTGAATAAGACTTCACATTAACACTAGTAATGGGCTTGAGTGGTTGCAGTATCTCCTCCGAGCAATCAAATCTAACACCTGTTTGCTCGCATAATGAAAAGATCAAGGATGTGAAGCCCAAACCTGTAGTAGTAACAACAAGGGCAAAACTGGTGATAACATCATAAGTCAGAGCTCCAATATCGATGGGCTTGAACTGCTGAATACATTAGCTCGTGATTTCTCTATCTTGGGTCACTTCACTGAGATGGTTTGTTGGCAGCAGAAGAGCAGAAATAAAGTAGTGTCACGCCTTCATTGTGGCATCCAAATTTGATGTGGGAAGTTGACTCTTCTTTCATTGGTAATCTTTCATAATCCTCTTCTACCAGTAAATGATGAAATAATCTCTTCTAACTCCTCCTTATTCGGACCATAGTTTGAATAAAAGCATAATGTACTAGGGGCATTTGATAGAACTGATTTATTACCTATGGAAAGAATAGTACTTATTTCCCTCTAACCACGACTCCTTCTTCTTCAGCCTAGGTGAGATTTGCATAGAACTCCCAAACGACAGAGATAAAGGCCATAACAGAAAAGCAGTAGAGAATCAATTTCCTCGACTGGAGTGCATCATTGTATCAATCCTGGGCTCTCAAACTAACAAATTTGTTTGAATCAAATTGTGCTTTTCCTTTGCTCCTTTTCATCTTTGGGTCCATTTCTAAATATCATATAAAATTCACAATAAATCTTAAATTCAACTCTAAATCATTAAACTCAACTCTAAAAGCTTAAACTACCAAATTCTCTTAAAAGCTTAAACTACCAAATTTATGTATTTTCCATGGATTTTTCTCAAATTTTCACCATGAATAGTCATTTTCAGTCAAATCCATAATGAGCTCAAAATACTTGGTGAAAATCAAAATATTTTACATACAAGTGAAGCTCTTAACTTAAGAAGATCAAATCTAACAATTTTTGCTTGAAACCACCAAGAAATCTTTACTTAAAATGATGCCCTAGCTCTCTAAATCGCTAAAATCAAAGGTAAGAGATGAAGTTAGGGGAAAAATGGAGTATTTTGCACAAAAAAATCACTTTAAACCATTTTTGAACCGGTTTACGTGAACTGGAACTTAAGCGCGAATTGTTCGGCGCTTAGGCACCAATCTCTCCAGTTAGCCTGCGTATAAGCATGGGTTCTTGGCGCTTAGGCGCCAATGCCCAAATTTTGACATTTTTAGTTTTAAGTAACATGCACTTCTAGCCTAAGTCATCACTCCTAAATGGTCTTATGAATCTTTAATATCTCTTTTCTTCCCTTCCAACTCTCCTCTACCTCAAGATTCACTAATCTTAACTAATCAATTCAACACAAAATAATAGGAAATTTCACACAAACAAGCACTTATACTAATTCACAAACAATTAAAATCATTTTTAATACATTGATTCTCAATCCAAAGAGTCTTGGATGAGATAATTCCTAACACCACTAAACAATCATAACATAAAAAACACACTAAACAAATTTAACGTTAACAAACAAACACTAAAAATACAAACATTAAACTAAGAACTTAATTCCACTCTCCTTCCGGTGGAACGAACTGTGGTCTATCTTAGTCTCTCCTTGGACATTTGGAATATAAATCTGATAGAACGGGCGGTGGTGAACAACTATGGTTGAGTCTTCTTCAATCCATTTGTTTTTCAGACACATAGCCTTGTCCGCTTCTTCCACAAAACTAGTATGGCTAAATTCCATCTTAATTTGCCATCTCATATGCTCCAAATGTGTGTTAACTTCGACCACTTTCGCTTCAATTGAAGCCACATCAGCCACAATTTTAGTTATTTTCTCCGCTATTCCTTCATTACTAACGATTAGGAAACTGTTGCATAACTCTTGCGCACTTTGAATATTGAATTTTTTCTTCATAGCTTCCTTCTTCTTCTTCTTCTTCAAATCACTCTCCCAAGATGACATCTTTCCAAGAACACTCACTCTTTACTTAGAATTTAGGGTTAAATTGATGTGTGGTGACACTTCTCCTCATACCTTTCTATTTATAGGCTCTATATCATGCCTAAAACCTCTAAACACATTCTCAGACCACTAAACTATGTTTAAACCCACTAAAACATGTTTAAAACTTTTAGAAACATCATTTAGCATGTTTAGTAAACTGTCGCACTTAAGCGCCGAAGGTTGGTGTTTAAGCGCTAGTGCTTAATTTAGCACTAATCAGCTTAACGTCCAAAAACTCATTCTAACATGTCTAAGTCATCTTTTAAGGTCTTAGAATCATTACTAAATCATTATATATTCAAAATAATACCAAAATTTTCAAAATCAAACACAACAACATAACATTCAAAACAAACACAGATAACTATGGGTTGCCTCCCACAAAGCGCTTGGTTTAACGTCGTCAGCCCGACGTAACTAGTGCTTATTCTAGTTGACCCAACAACATAAGATTATTCAATTCAAGTTGAGCCCCTAAAAAGTAGAGTTTCAGCATATGACCATTCACTTTGAATATTTTATCAGTTTTAGGATCTTTGATATTCATAGATCCATAGGGATAAACTTTTATCACAACAAATAGGCTCATCCACCTAGACTTAAGTTTGTCTAGAAATAATATTAATCTTGCATTATATAGCAAAACTTGTTGCCCTGGCTCAAAATTTTTTGTAAAAATCCTCTGATCATGCCACATCTTCAAGTTTTCCTTATAAATCTTAGCACTTTCATAAGATTCATTCATTATCTCTTCAAGCTCATTTAATTGCAATAGTCATTTCTCACTAGCATCCTTTAAATTGTAGTAAAATTATTTAATAGCCAAATATGCTTTATTCTCAAGTTCAGCTGGTAAATGACAAGCTTTTCCAAATATTAGTCTGTATGGGGACATTTCTATAAGAGTTTAATATGCAGTCCTATAAGCCCACAAAGCATAGTCAAGTTCAACTGACCAATCCATTTTAGTTGGATCCCTAAATTTTTCCAATATTCTTTTAATTTCTTGATTGGATAATTCAAATAAACCACTTGTTTGAGGATGATAAGCAGTAGAAATTTGATGGTTGATATGATATTTCCTTAATAATTTCTCCATCACTACATTTCTGAAATGTCTTCCCCCGTCAGTTATGATCACTCTCGGCATCCCAAATCCATAAAATATGTTTGTTCTTATAAACTTTGTAACACTTTGAGTATCACATGGAGGTAAAACAACAACTTTTATCCATTTGGATATGTACTCTACTATTATCAATATATATAAATTTATGAAAGATGGTATAAATGATCCCATGAAATCTAATCCTCAAACATCAAATATCTCAACTTCCAACACATAATTGAAGGGCATCTCATTTCTCCTAAAAAAATTGCATACTCTTTGACACTGATCACTAGTTTTGATATAAGCTTTAACATATCTAAAGATTGTAGGCCAATAAAGTCCAAATTGTAAAATTTTGTATGTTGTTTTATCAAAACCAGAATGTCCCCCAAAATCAAAATTATGACATTTTTTAATAATTTCATAAGTTTCTTCTAAAAGCATGCATCTTCGAATAATAAGACCTTTTCCTTTTCTTATATAAAAATGGGTCATCCCAAAAATAAGTCTTAGCTTCAAATAAAAATTTCCTCTTTTGTTGTTATGTCATTCAATAGGGTATAATATCACTAACAATGAAGTTCACAATATCAGCATATCGTGGAACGCGCCACTCATTAACACTAAACAATTCTTCATTTGGAAAATGTTCATTAATTTTTTTTCAAAATATAGTGGTTTTTTTAATTTAAGCCTGGACAGATGATTAGTAATTTTATTCCCAGCTCCCTTCCTATCTATTATTTCAAATTCAATTTCTTGTAAAAGAAGAATCCATCTTATAAGTCTTGGTTTTGCATCCTTCTTTTTCATTAAATGTTTAATAGCAGAAATATCAGTATGCACAACACACTTAGTTCCAATTAAGTATGATCTAAATATATCAAAAGCATATAATACTGCTAATAACTTTTTCTCAGTTGTGGTATAATTAATTTGAGCTTCATTAAGATCTCTACTAGCGTAGTAGATTACTTTGAAACTCTTATCATGTTTTTTGTCCTAAAACAGCTCCGATAGCATAATCACTAGCATCACACATTAGTTCAAAAGTTTTTCCCAATTTGGTGAAACATGGTGAAATAATAATTAGTGCAGTGACTAATTTTTCTTTTAATAACTCAAAAGCTTTTAAGAACTCCTTATCAAAATTAAAAATTACTTCTTTTTCAAGTAAACGGCATAGAGGTTTAGCAATTTTTGAAAAGTCGTTAATATACCGCTGGTAGAATCCAGCATGTCCTAAAAAACTCTGAATTTCTATCACACTTGTTGGGTAAGTTAAATTAGCGATCACTTAAATTTTTGCATCTACTTCCATACCGTTCTTTGAAATTTGATGTCTTAAACTAATTTCTCCTGCTACTCCACCATAAATTAGTATTTTTCCCAATTAAGGACTAAATTTGTTTCTTCACAGCGCTTAAGAACTTTTGATAAATATTCCAAACTTGATTCAAATGAAGTTCCAAAAACTAAAAAATCATCCATAAGAACTTCAATTCCTTTTTTATTACAGAAAATAGCCAACATACATCCTTGAAAGGTAGCAGGGCATTACATAAACCAAAGGGCATTCTTTTGAAGACAAATGTACCATAAGGACTAGTAAAAGGTGTTTTCTCTTGATCCTCAGGAACTATTTGTATTTGGTGATAACTAGTATATCCATCCAGGACACAAAAGTATTTATGTCCAGCTAGTCTATCTAACACTTTATCTAGAAAGGGTAGTGGAAATTAATCTCTTCCAGTGGCGAGATTTAATTTTCTATAATCAATGCATATACGTAACCCTGTGACTTGTCTTGTTCATATTAACTCATTATGTTCCTTAATAGTCACAGTCACTCCTCCTTTCTTAGAAACGCAGTGAATTGGACTATCTCATGTGCTATTTGAAATAGGGTGGACAATTCCAGTATTTAACCCTTTTAAAATCTCTTTCTTAACAACTTATTTCATAACGGGATTCAATCTCCTCTGAGGATCAAGCTCTGGGTTTGCAGTTCTCTTCCATATGAATTCTATGCATGCAAATTGAAGGACTGATTCTTCTTATAGCAGCAATTGTCAATCCAAAAGCTTTCTGTTAACTCTTCAAAGTTTTCATCAAACTCATTTCTTCTCCTATAGTTAATTTTTAGGAAATTATAATAGGTAATGTTGAGGAATCATCTAAAAAGACATACTTTAAATGTTCTTGAAGTAACTTCAACTCAAGCTCAGGACGTTTCTTAATCGGTGGACAAAAAGATGTATCTTTTTCTGTCATGTCCAAAACTTCAAAACTTTCTCGAACATAATTTTAATCTTTCTAGAAAAAATCTTTAAATTGATCTAATTCCTCTTCTTGCTCATGTTTCAACTCCTTCATTTCCAATTTTTCTTCATAAGTTGTTTTGAAATGGCATTCACTTAGATATTTTATCACACCCATTCTATAGAAATCATCATCTTTACTTTTTGCAGGGTATTTCATTGATTTGGAAATATTAAATGTCACCGTCTGATCATTGACGTGCATAGTTAGTTCTCTTTTTTGCACATCTATCACTGCTCATCCTGTAGCTAGGAAAGGTCTTCTAAAAATGATAGGTATCTCCTTATCTTCCTTCATATCTAGCACAAGGAAATCAACATAAGAGATAAATTGATCCAGTTTCACTAAGACATCTTCTATAACTCCTTTAGGATATGTTATTGAACGATCTGCTAAGTGCAGAGTTACAGTAGTAAAAGATATTTCTCATAATCTCAATCTTTTAAATATTAATAATGGCATAAGGTTAATGCTTGCACCTAAATCTGCACCTAAATCACATAAAGAAAATCACATAAAGGTTTCCCATAAAATATGCTCCTATTGCACATGGAATTTTGAAGCTACCAGGACCTTTAAGCTTTTTCAGGAAACTTTTTCTGAACTATAGCACTGCACTCCTCACTAAGTGCAACAGTCTCATTATCTTCAAACTTCATTTTCTTGTTAAGAATATCCTTCATAAATTTTACATAACTTAGCATTTGTTCTAAGGCTTCTACAAATAAAATATTAATTGTAACCTTCTTAAAAATTTTCAGAAATTTTGAAAATTGTTTATCCAACTTTTATTAACAGAGTATTTGAGGAATTGGAGGTGTTGGCTTTTCCAATTTAACTTTAAGTGAAGAAATAGGTCTCTCTAAATCTTTTGGAGCATCCTCTTCAAGCTCTTCAATTTTTGTTCTCTCTACTTCAGTCTCTTTTTGAACTCTAGCTTCCATTTCTCTTTCGCTTCTAAGTTGAGCAACTTTTACTTTCTTTTTATTTTGTTCTTTAGAATTTACCTCAGTATTACTAGGAAGTGTTCATTGGGATTTTTTACTTAATGAATTTGCTATTTTTCCTAATTGACTCTCAAAATTTTTAATCGTAGCTGCTTGAGTTTATACAGATTTCCCATTTGTAACATGATCCCGATTGAATATAGTTGTGTAAAATTTATAAAGTCGACTCCGCTTTATAACGATGTCAAAAACTTAATGTGGAAAACTTAATGCGGTATTTTAGTAATAATAACGTTAAGCTCTTAAGATTGGGATTCTACGGAAGTATGCATATCATTATCAAGTAATATAAGACATTTTTTTTAAGTTTCAAATATCGATCGCACGGGAAAGGTTTAAATTTGAAATGGTAAATTAACTAGAAAATTTACATAAATCAAAAGAAATTACTGTTAATAATTTTGAATATTTAAGATATTATCAAAGCTAAATTATTTACTGCTAGCAGAATTTAAAAGCGGGTTTTAAAATTAATAACTACTAAACTATGTTTATGTGATGAAGTTTTCTAATATGAAAAAACATCTTTCCCACTATAATCAGTTTTTGGTGAAATAAGATGAGGTAAAAGGTCGAGATGAGATAAATGTTTATAATATGTATTTTGCTAAATAGGAGCAATTTTAATTCTCGACTCTGATTCAGTGTTATAGAAAATCATTGGTTAATCTTAGGTTTAGTCCCTAAATTCGTGGCTAGGCTAGGAGGATAATGGTTCCCACTAGAGCTCCCACCTCCCTCCCCTTGAAGGCTAACTCTCACTTTAGTTTTTAAACACTAAGATCGAATTGGGGATTTTTAGTATGTCACCCTAGAAATCTCCAATTCTACACACAACAAAGTATATTTCCCTATTTATTTGAACTTAATTCTATGGACAAAATACTCCTTCATGGACTTAAATGTGATTCTCACTCTGTTGTAGAACTCATACTCCATTTCTCGGATCATATGTTTCACAACATATTTTAACAATTCAATTGGCCAGATCAAAAAGTAAATTAAGAGCGGAGTTGATAAAACATCACAAATTATTTTAAATTTTAACATTGACACATCCACATTATCTCTTCATTTCACCATATCTCAGAGTAGGAAGAAATCTCACTTCTCTTCCTCTCCAACACTTCTTAGAGAAGAATTCACACTTAAACTCATCACAAAAACTCAAAACTATAAAAAAAATAACTAACTAATGGTGTGAAATGTAGGTGTGTGAAGAGGAAAATTGAAATGAGTGGAAGAAGTTGAAATGGTGCGAAATGGGGGGGTATCCGATCAAATTTCGGCCCTAAATAGAGCCTATGTCAGTTCTCCAATAGGTGCATCCAACAACTCTTCAAAATGCATCCAAATTCATCGAATCTCTTAGAAACAGGGCTTCCTCCGACATAAGTGTCATCGGTATCAGTGCTCCGCTAATTAATTGTGAAGTCTCCGTCAAATAGTGTCGTCGGTGCCTAGTCTGGTGTTGTCGGTGCGGACTCTTGTTCTGCATCATTTTTATAGGTCTGCAACATCTGATGTCCTTCTGGCGCCATCGGCGCTGAGTAATTCTTCCAAATCTTCATTTTTGCTCCAAATTCCATCCTTTTTGCTTCCTTTTTGTTTCAAGTCCCAAAAATCAACAACCTGCAAGAAAACTTAAAAAATACCTTCTATTAAATTGTAATATCACAAAAAATGGGTATAAAATATGGGTCTAAAAATGCATATATTTTTGGTATATCAAAATCCCCCAAACTTAAATGTTACTTGTCCTCAAGTAACTCTTTTACTACATAAAAATATGACTTATGGTAAAGATTTTAACTTCTAGATTTTCATATCTTTGTTTACTAGATATAAGAGCATCACTTAAGAAAAATTCAAAATAACTCTAGTTAATACCAAAGGTATAATAAGAATATCTAGCATTCAAGTCTAAGATTAGTTATTCTCATTTCTAATTCTTATTCTTTTCAAGGAAAATTGCAAATTATTCATATTAAAGCCACTTAGAATATCCATATAAAAAGAACTTCATGAAACTTTACTAGTATATATGCTAATATTGAAATATAAGTTTAGAAAATGTAGCCAAGTCTTCTTCATTAAGTTGATTCAAGTGAAGCCAATTTTTAATTAGGCATCTCCTCAAGCTTCCCCTCACATCTTTTTTCTTTTCTTTTTTTTATTTTCAGGATCATTTTCAATCCTTTTTTCCTTTTTTTTTCTTTTCATGTGAGGATTACTATATCTGGATAGTCTTTAATGATTTTAAACTTCATTATCCTCTTATTAAAGTTAAAAACTTTTCACATTCCTTTATTTTATAAATTTATATTAGCTTTAAAGATTTTTCATAAAGTTTTAATCTTTTCTTTTAACATGAATCTCTAAGATTTTTAATACTTCAAAAATACAAATTCCTTGATTTAAAATAGAAAAACATAGTCTTATTCTATCATACCAAGTTATCTTAATCTCTAAAATTAACCTTTGTAATTTAAAAAATTTTCACTTAAGTTTACTATATATTTAGAAACATAGATATAGTTATCTAAAGTTACCCTCTAATAGCAAAGGTCATGTTAAATTTTTTTAAAATATTTTGAAAATATAACTAATTGAGGACAATAAAAATTAAGTATCTTTTCATTAAAAAGGATTTTTTTCCCCCCAAACATAAATTTTTAAAAGATTTTAAATGAAGAACTGAAAAATTAATGTTTAAATAAAACATTTAATACATAAAGAAAAGACATACCTGTTGAAGGTTCTGATTTGAAACTTAACTCTGCAATATTGCAGGTGCTAATATGAAATTCTACAAGACTTAAAACATTACATAGCACATAATACATATAAAAGTTTGTTGAGAAAGAGTTAACTACAAATACATCCAACAAAGTACTAAACATTAAAAACTTCTAGCAGTTTCACAAATCTAAAGTTCACAACACAGCATACAACAAAAATAAAATATCACAGTCCACAAACAAAAAGTCTCAGCAAGAAAGTACAATTAAACATAAACTAAACAAAAACCTAACTAAAGCATCACCAATCATCGTCTTCTTCTTCTTCTTCATCCATATCCATATTCTACTGTTGATATGGAGTAAAAATAAGGTGAGTAGGAAACTGAACTGAGTGATCACCCTTCATGAATTTGACCATTACATCATCATAAGCAGCATCATATTCGAACTTCTGTCTTATCAAATCATCAAAATGAGCATTTATGCCCTCTAATTTTTCCATTCTATGATCCATTCTCAAAATATCTCCCTGTTAGATGATCATTTGCTCCATAAGTTCTTGGATAGTAGGGGTACTAAAAGTACCTGAAGTAGAAGGAAATCACTGGTCCTACTTCCAAATCTCCATCCAACATGAGATTCATAAGTCTTGATATTAGCAGGCTCAATAGGTCTTAAAGGTTCAATCCTCTGCTCCTCTAGTCTATAATCAATTCCTGCATGTTCACATAGTGTGAAGATCAGGGCAGGGTGTGCTAAACCTCCTGTAGTCTCTCTAAAAGTAATAGATTGAGTGTTCCTATAAATAATAGAGCCTACATCTATCCTTTTCATCTGCTGGATACAGAACTTCAAGATGGCTCTATCCCTTGTAACCTCACTATGATGATTTGTTAGAATCATTCTTCTAGAAATAAAATAGTGTCAGGACTTAGATACTACATTTAACATAGAAAGATGAAATTTTACCTTAACTCCATTCTTCACCTTACAGGTTCCTTTTACATCAGTAAGAAAAAAAATTACCTCATCCAAGGCCTCATTCGTAGTAGAAAATAATTTGTATTGGCAGTTATACACATCTTCTAACTGATAAAATTCAATAATCTTCCTTGGAGTAAACTCCACCATTTTCCTTCGAACAAACACATAGTCTTCAGAAGTCTCCTTAAAATTGGTGTAGAACTCCATTACTACACCAATAATCACCTCGGTAACAAAGTAGCAAAAATTTTCCCACTACCGAGCATTGATTAATCTCTCAACTTCTTCTCCTACATTTTTAAATCCTCGATCTGGAATCACTTTTTAAGTTGTATGTAGATTATTGAAGCAAATGTTGACCTTGTAATTGACAAACATTTGATCATCAAAATCTACCTTACTCTTTCCTTTGCTCATTCTAGGTGTCATTGTAAATCTGCAAAAATTTGATAAAATCCAAATAAATTCCTAAAAATTCAAAAAATCACAATGTGAAACATTTTAAACTTAAATATACTAAGTAAGAGTTCTTCACCAAAGGATTTTCTCAAAATCTTCCAAAAAAATCCAAAAATTTCGGATCTCAATAATGTAAGATAAATCCTTGGAGAAAATAAAGAATTTTCAGTTCAAAGTGTAGCTCTTACCTAGAGAAGATGAAATCCAAATTTTGTTTGCCTTAAAATCGCCCCAAATCCGAGCAATAGCAAGCCCTACATACAAAAACCAGAGGTTGAAGGTGACTCAAGGGGTAAAAATGGTGTTTCACTGTGCAAATCGCGAAGGTGTTTGGGTCAGTTTGGGTCGAGGGCGCTGTCGGCGCCCATTCCGGTGCCGTCGGCGCCAGTGGCCCAAAAAAACTCTTATTTTGATTTTCTCAATTTTCAATTTTCTCTCAATTTGCTCCAAAGTTTATTTAGTCTTTTTGAACATTAATTTTCATCTAAAAATAATTCAAAAACTAACATTTTCACAAACAACGTCAAACTAAATTATAATTCAAAGCACATTTTCACATCTTCACATAAAAATACAAACTAAATTATATATAAAAATACATTTTTCTAAGCACATTTATATATAAAAATACACTTCTTACAAATACATTTTTCTAAGCACATTTTCACATCTTCAAAGCAAACTAAATTATAATTCAACGTAGAAATCAAGCCACAACACTAGAACGCTAACATTAAACTATACACATAATCAAAGTTCTAAAGCAAAGCAAAGTAAATCAAATCCACACAATTATATTAAAACATAAGTATTTTAAAATAGTATAGAGACTAACTTCTTCAATTAATCTGCATATTCTTCAATACTTTCTCCTCCTCTAATATCTCTTATAGACTGGTAATGGACATATAAATTGTGGAATGGTCGGTACGGGAACTGATCAGTCAAATTTTCATCGATCCATCAATTTTTCTTGAACATCTGTACCAATCTTGCTTCAATTATTTCTGTATGATCAAAGTTCTCTTTCATTCTCCGATCTAAGTGATCAAAAAGGTAGTTAAGATTTCCTATTGCATTCGTAATACTCTGTAGTTCTCTTTCTATTTTCTTCATTCTCTTCTCCAAAGTTATTAAACTTCCAACTGCTGGTGGCATCAATGGTGTTGAAGCATGTGATAAACAGTCCAAAATACAATCTAATGCTTCATTTTCATTCCCTATATAATTTCTATCAATAGTAATCATGGGCTCCCAAGGTAGTAAAACTTTTTCCCAACTTTCATATGGAACTTGAGATTGATTGTAAAGTAGGAAAATTGTAGAAGGATGCCCAAGTCCATATATTGGCCCATCCATGAGAATACCCATAACATATTTGAAAATAATTGACCCTACATCAATGGGTTTTTATATTTGAATGCAATAGTTTAGAATGGCACTTGCTCTTATAAATCTACTAATTCTCATGGTAGGTAGTAGTTTTGTAGATATGAAGAAAAGCCATTGTTTTGAAATTGCATTAGGCAGCGAAGCAGAGAAACTAACGTTTCCCTCATCTATGATTTCCCAATTATCATGTTCATCTGTCAGAAAATTATATACTTCTTGCATCTCATCTTTCGTTGGGATAAAATTTGTATAATGATAGTTGGAACGGATTGGAATGTTTTCTATCATATACCAATCATTAATTCAAGCTGGAGTAAATGATACAACCTTACCTCAAACGAAGACAACTCTTTGGGTAATTTCATGTAAGTTAGCATAACACTCTTTTACTATGGGTACTACAACTGCAGCGGTAGTGTAGGACAGAACTTCCCAACGCTTCTGTACAATGATTTTCTCGATCTGTGAACTTGGATTACTCACTCCATGCTTGACAAAGCCTCTCTTCTTGATAAGTCTCTTCTTCGTGATGAATTTGTCGTATAATCTCTGCGTGTCAAAACTGATAGACTTTCTTTTAATGAAAACTCCATACCTTGAAGTATTTCTGGAATTAGAAGTCATGAAATTCAAAATTAGGAAGTTTTTGGACATCCAAGTCAGTTTTTAGGACTTTAAAAACACCTATCGGTGGTTATTGTAGAGCAAAATCCAGCCAAAGTCCGCCAAAACCGTTCAGCGCGTGGAAAATGCTCGGGACGCCATTGGCGCCATGGTCCTTTAAGCGGGTGCGTCGGCGCCAGAGGCCAAATTCAAGTCTGAATTTTTTTTGTTCAATTTGATTCCAAATTTTTCTCCAATACAAATATTTTCTTAATTTATGATATATAAAATTGTGCAGGACTTAAAAATACTATTATTTCATAATACATAAACACACTTATTAAACAAAAGAGTAATATATATATTTATAGATTTATATATGGGTTGTCTCCCTCAAAGTGCATGGTTTAACATCGTCAGCCCGACATACCATTTGTTTAGTTGAGTTGACTTAACATTAAAACTTCTTTAAATTACGGTATGTGTACTTCATAATAATGCTTCAATCGATGCCCCTTAACTTTAAATATCTTTCCAGTTTTAGGATCCTTAATAACAACAGTTCCATAGTGATAGACTTTAATAACTTTAAATGGTCCTAACCATCTGGATTTTAGTTTTCATGGAAATAATCTCAATCTTGTATTATATAATAAAACCTCTTATTCAAATTCAAACTTCTTCTTAATAATCTTCTGATCATGCCATATTTTCATTTCTCCTTATGGATTTTTGCATTATCATATTCTTCATTTCTGATCTCCTCAAGTTCATCGAGTTGCAATAATCTTTTCTCGCCAGCATCTTTTAGATTAAAATTAAATTCCTTAATAGCCCAAAATGCTTTATGCTCCAATTCTACTAGTAAGTGGCATGTTTTTCCAAAAATAAGTCTGTATGGGGACATTCCTATAGGAGTCTTATAAGCAGTTTTGAATGTCCATAATGTAGTATCTAATCTAGCAGGCCAATCCAATTTATAGAGATTTACAGTTTTTCTAAAATTCATTTTATTTCACGATTCCATATTTCTACTAGACTGCTAGTCTGAAGATGATAAGCAGTAGAGAATCTATGCATATTATCATATTTCTTTATCAATTTCTTGATTCTCTTATTTCTAAAATGGGATCCTCCATCTATAGTAATTACTCTTGGCATTTCTTATCTTGTAAAAATATTTTTATTTAAAAATTTAGAAACACTCCAAGCATCACATTTAGGTACAGCAATAGCTTCAATCCATTTGGACATATATTCAACAGCAAGTAATATATATAAGTTTCCAAATGGAGGCATAAATAGTCCCATAATTTAGAGGCATTTCATTTTCTCTAGAAATATGTCCCACTTATTGACATCTATCACATGTTTTAATATATTCATTAACATCTCCAAAAAAGTAGGCAAATAAAATCCAGCTTGCAAAATTTTATAAGCAGTTCTATTTGTTCCAAAATTTCCTCAAATTCAGAATCATGACATCTTTCAATTTTTTGTTGAGTTCTTCATAAGGCACACACCTTCTAATAATTAGATCTTTACATTGCTTATATAAATATGGGTCATCCCAAAAATAGAATTTTGAATCATATATGAATTTTTTTAATTGTTGATTCTTAATATCTGGTGGTAGAATGTCACTTACAATATAATTTACTATATCGTCATACCACGGTGTATCTATTTAATAAATACTATATAATTGTTCATCAGGGATATTTTCTAAAATTTCATTTGCAAAATTAGTTAATATTTTTTTTTGTGGTCTAGACAAATGATCAACTATTTGATTGTCATTTCCCTTTCTGTCAACTACAAAAAAATCGAACTCTTGTAATAGTAGTATCCATCTAATTAACCTTTGTTTAGCATCCTTCTTTTGCATTAAATATTTAATAGCAGAATGATCTATATGCACTATACATTTAGTTCTAATTAAGTAAGATCTAAATTTATCAAAGGCATGGACAATAGCTAATAACTCTCTTTCAGTGGTAGTGTAGTTATTTTGAGCATCATTTAGAGTTTTACTAGCATTTTATATTACTTTAAAAGCTTTGTTGTGCATTTATCCTAACACAACTTAAAACAACTCCAATAGCGCATAATCACTATAATCATACATTATTTCAAATGGTTTCTCCCAATCATATGGAACTATTATAGGTGCAGTGATTCATTTTTCTTTCAACAGTTCAAATGTTTATATGCATTCCTCATTAAAATCAAATTTTGTATCTTTTTCTAAAAGTTGGCATAATGGCATAATTTTTTTTGAAAAATTCTTTATATAACGCCTATAGAAATCAGCATGTTCTAGAAAACTTCTTACCCCTCTGACCGTAGTTGGTGGTGGTAATTTTTTAATAACTTGAACTTTTGTAGGATCTACTTCCATGTCATTTTCAAAAATTTTATGCCCAAGTTCAATTCTTCCTACAACCATAATAAAATTCTGTGCATACAAACTGAAGAACTAATTCCATTAATATCTGCTAAAGTCCATCCAAATGCCTTTTTACATAATTTTTCACATAATTCTAGAACTCTTTCTAAATTATTTAAGCATATTCAAATGAAGTCTAGAAAACAAAGAAATCATCCATAAATACTTCCATTCCATGCTCAATCAAATTACTAAATATTGACATCATGCATCTTTGAAATGTTGCAGGTGCATTACATTGTCCAAAAGGCATTCTACGAAAAGGAAATGTTCCATAAGGGCTTGTAAATGTTGTCTTGTCTTGATCCTCAGGAGCAATTGAAATTTGATGATAACCGGTATATCCATCTAAAAAATAGTACTTTTATTTCCAGCCAATCTATCCAGCATTTGATCTAGAAAGGGTAAAGGAAAGTGGTTTTTCTTAGTGCCCAAGTTTAATTTTCTATAATCTATAAAAATTTTTCAACCAGTAACTTGTCTTATTGAAATTAATTCATTTTTCTCATTTACTTCAACGGTCACTCCTCCTTTCTTTGGAATACAGTGAATTGGACTTACCTAAGCACTGCCTAAAATAGGGGTGTAAACGAATTGAACACGAATGAACAAAGCTTGTGTTCGTGTTCGGTTCATCTGAAATTTAGTTTTTTTTAAATATGCCCGTGTTCAAAATTGTTCATGAAGTCACTGCTCATGTTCGTTTCTTAACGAACGAGCCGAACACGA
>NW_018251095.1:5069-8295 GCF_001263595.1 Phalaenopsis equestris | reverse complement strand
TGAATATAATCTAAATTTTCTTCTTTTATTTCATCCTCACTTTCACTAAATTCTTCTTGCTTTAATTTTTCTTTAAACTCTTTCCTAAATTGCTCATTACTTTGATAATCAGTAACTTCCATCCTAAAACATTCATTGTCTTTTTCTATTGCAGGATATTTCATATCTTTTATAATATTAGATTTTACTTCTTGATCATTAACTCTCATTATTAATTCTCCTTTTTGCACATCTATCACAGCTCTCCCTGTTGCAAGAAATGGTCTCTCCAAAATAATAGGAATTTATTTATCTTTCTCCATATTTAATACTATAAAGTCTACAGGGAAAATAAATTTATCCACTTTTACTAATACATCTTCTATAACTCCTTTAGGATAAGTTATTGATCGATCAGCTAACTGAGGAGTTACAGTAGTGGGGGAAATCTCTCTTAAATCTAAATGTTTGAAAATTGATAGAGGCATAAGATTGATACTTGCTCCTAAATCACATAAGGATTTTCCATAAAATTTTTCACCAATTGCAGAAGGTATTGTAAAGCTACTAGGATCTTTTAACTTTCAGGAAGCTTTTTCTGGATAATAGTGCTACACTCTTCACTAAGTGCAACAGTCTCACGATCTGCAAACTTTCTTTCCTTGTTTAGTATATCTTTCATAAATTTCATATAACTTGGCATTTGTTCCAAAGCCTCAATGAAAGGAATTTTTATCGTTAACTTTTTAAGGATTTCTAAAGATAGTGTAATTTGTTTGTCTTTATTCTTCTGTTTTAGTCATTGAGGAAACAGAGGTAATGGTTTTCTAAAGGAACTTGTGTTTGTTCATTTTCATTATAGTCACTTTCCATCTCTTCCTTCTCCTCATCAACTTTTATTTCTCTTTGGATTCTTATTTCAACATCTTTTCTACTTCGTAATTGAATTGCTTTAATTTGTTCTTTATTTTGATCTTTGGGATTAACTTCCACAGTACTCGAAAGATTTCCTACAGGTCTGTTACTAAGTGCAGTAGAAATATATCCTAATTAATTTTCAATATTTCTAATAGTAGCCCCTTGATTTTGTATTTGATTTCTCATATTCAACATTACCTCTTCCAATGCTAACTTCTTTTCCTTAACTTGTGGATTAGGTTTAGAGTAAAATCCATGTGGATAATAAGGTTGATAATTAGGATTTCCTTGATTATTTAAATTTCCTGAGGGGTTCATTGAATTGTTATAATTATTCTAACTAAAATTAGGGTTATTTTTCCATCCAGGATTGTAATATGTTATAATTATCCCAACTAAAATTAGGGAAATTTTTCATCTAATGTTGTAATAGTTAGAATAGGGATTGTTATTTCAATTATTTGTCCTAGTATATTTTCCTCCAATACTGGTGGTATTTGAGAATATTTCACTCCAATTTGATCAATCTTTTTTGATATAGCAGCAATTTGAGATGCTAAAATAGACATTGCATCATATTCATGAATACTAGCTACTTGTTGACTTCACTTTTGGTTGAAGTTTAGTTTTTTCCTCTTTAGTAGCCTAAGGTCTAGCCATAGGACTTTCTTATTGACTATTCTATTGACTATTCTTAGAAAACTAGACAAGGAACCCTCACCATTAGAAATTCTACACTCCTCTTTACTCAACTTGAAGTTCCATATATTGGTCCTAACCTCTAGCACTTAGTAGGTTGGGTCACTATGGGGGAACTCAAGATGAGTCACCCTTAGGACTGCTGGAACTTAGGGTTGACCCTATGTGTTGGTCTAGGGCTTAAGGTACATACTTGCACTCACAATCACTAACAATCCTAAACTTAAACTTCTAGGCTTTGTTCCCTTGATACTTTTGGGAGACTCATGTAGGTGGTCCCCTAAACCAATTAGCCCTAAGCTAGGGTTTAGCTAAGACCACTACATAGAGAACCCAAAATGGGATTTCCATTGGTTCATGGCTTATTTTTGATGGTTGGCACTCCTACTCTACCAAGATACCCAACTTAGCCTTTTGCCCTTGCCCCTAAACTCCCCCAAATTACCTAGATACCATTGGACCCCAAATTTGGCCAAAATTCCCAAATTTACCCAAGATACCCAACTTGGTTCAAAAATCTTTTCAAACACCTTGAAAACACCCAAACTACCCAAAATCACCAAAATTGGCCAAATTACCAAAATACCCCTCACCCCAAAATTCCAAAAATTCCAAAAAATCTCAAAATTTTCCAAAACGCCCCAAATATTCCCAATTTCATTTTTCTTAACTATCATATGACCCAAATTGGCCAATTTGGCCATCTTTGATCAAACCCCCAAATTGTTGTTTAAAGTCTCATATTTTCCTCAAATCACTACAAATGTTTATCAAATTGGTCTCAATTTACCCCAATTTCAATTCTAAACTCAAATTCACTCTTTGTTTGACCAATATAGACCAAATTCAAGCTCAATTGACCCATTCTTTAAGCTCAATTTTAATTTAGAACAAAACCCCAGTTTTGGCCCCATGACTTGGTTCCACCAAATTGAACCCATAGCCCACTCAATTAGCCACAATTTGTGTTAAAAACCTTCATAACATCCCCATACATCAAAATTGACCTTCAATTGGCCTTGGTGAGGCCTCAATTTAATTTCATTTGATTTCAACCTAAGTCCAAAAGCCCCAAATTGGCCATGTCTCAAAATCTCACCAAATTGAGGGCCTTAATCCCAAAATTTCCACTCTATTTCTTCATGAAAAATCTTTACAACATCACCATTAATCATTTGAATTATTTAATTTGGACTTATCCCAAGGCTAGCTGCCTAGCCCAACCTAGCCTCATGTCTAGCCTAACATGCCCAAATTGACCAAATTTTAAAAATCCCTGAAATTGACCTACCAATTGAACTCAAAATCACTTCAACCCTTCACCAAAAATCTCCATAACAATCATCTACACAATGTTGATCAATCAATTGTGTCAATTGACATGGCTAATGACCACAACTTTATAAATGTTTTAAAATATAAGATTAATATGGACATAATAAAAATTCAATAATTGTAAAGTCACACTTATCAACGCAAGTATATGTATCGCTCAAGTAATATACGGCTCTAATGGAGTTCTAGATATCGATCCCACAGGGAGTAAGTTTAGAAATACGAACTAAGATTTTAGAAAAGCAATACTTTAATCACAACAACGAAGTTCAATTTGCTTATCTGTCACTAATAG
>NW_018251095.1:3903-4695 GCF_001263595.1 Phalaenopsis equestris | reverse complement strand
CAACTTCCAAGGGCTTTGACCTCCTTGAATCTTGGATGTAATCTTCATTTTAGTTGTAAAACTCAACATATGTTAACAAATCAATTGGCTAAATTGAAAGTAAATTAAGATCGAGGTGAAAAGATCATCACAATTTCTTTAACATTTTCATGGCTCAACCAATTCAAATCACCATTTCATAAATCTCAAGATAAGGAGAATGATAGAGAAAACTACACAGAACTCATGGGGAAGACACAACAAAACTTGGAATTCATATATAAAAATAAAGTCATACAAAATACAACAAATAAATAAACTTATCTCTAATTTCTCCCCAAGAAAACTCCTCGAAGTTCCTCTGAATCTCTTCCTTTCTTTACAGCACATAGAATTTCTCTTCGAAGCAGCAAGGAGGAAGAAATCTCTCACTTTCCCTCCACTCTTACAATCTCTTGAAAATTCCTCACAATTTTTACACACTAATGGAACCTTTCTAACCTCCAGGAACTCTCTCCTTCTTCCAGAACTTCCAGGCTCTCTCAATTTTTTATCCAAAATCTTCTTTTAAAGTTGGGGATGAGTTTTCCCAAGAGTTGCCTAAGCAACCCTTCAAAATTTGTCCTTATCCAAAGCCTGATTGGGCATAACCGCCGAGCTCGCCGTCGGCGGCCTCGAGGGTGCCGTCGGCGGACCTTCTTAATGAATTAATTCTGGAGTCTCAGAAAAATCTCGTCGTCGGCGGGGTCGATGGTGTCGTCGGCGCCCCAGTTCAATTCTGCACATTTTGGTTTTTTTCGCTCCAAATTCGCC
>NW_018251095.1:0-633 GCF_001263595.1 Phalaenopsis equestris | reverse complement strand
CCACCGTCGGCGGGCTCTATTGATTTTGTTCAAATTCCGGATTTTTGCAATTTCGATCAACTCCAAGCCTAAACGACATCCACTTAATTATAATAGACATAATTTTAAGTGAATAAAGGATGTACTTAGCACATATAAACTTTCACAACACAAAACATCACATTTATATATAAATTCCAAGGGGTACAAAACACACCTAAGTCCACATCTAAGTCTGATATTTTCTCAACCAATCCAAGCCACGACACTCAAAACGCTGAAAACAAAACATCCTATGCTTAGTCTCAACTATACAGAGATCTAAAAGCATAATTCTAAAGCAAAGCAAATACAAAGTTCAAATTACATAGGTAGACGAATAGGTAGTAATATAAATCTACTAATCTTCAGACTCAGTACTATATTCTCCTCTGAGATCACCCATTGATTGCACATGAACGAAGAGGTTGTAGAAGGGTCAAAATGGAAATTCTTCAGTAGAATCCTCCTCATCAGTTGTATCAAACTATCTTCTAAATGTCCAGAGTGATCAAAATGTTCTTTCATTCTCCAGTCTAGATGATCGAAGAAATCGAAGATATTATTGATTCCATTCATTACATTTTGTACTTCCTTCTCCAATTTCTTGATTCT
>NW_018251094.1:4306-11998 GCF_001263595.1 Phalaenopsis equestris | reverse complement strand
TAGAGAAGCAAAGGATAATCTTGAGGTGCTGAAACCTTAGCATGAAATATGAACCTCAACTATAAAACATCATGTAATTGAGATTCTACTCAAAAGTATCCATGGGCTAGTAGCTTTCATGCTTAAAGAACTCGCCATTAAGTCCTTTAAGAATTTACTCAGCAAAGCTAGCAATCTGTAAGAAGAAGTTAAACACATGGATTCTTGAAAGAAATTAGAAAAGATCAGAATAGCCCAAATATTCAAGAAGAAGTCCAGGACAGTGACAACAGTTAATAAGGAAAAACAAGCAATGAAGATACAGGCAGAACATTCTCGTAAAAATTCCCAGCCATCATCACAGTATGCTCAGCTAGGAACACAACAATATGTCCAGTGTATCCAATAGTCGCATCAAGCAGGATTATAACAAACTGAGAACAAGAAGGGTATGACCATTTCAGATTGAAAGAGCATGGTATATTCCTTCAATAATGAGTATGTACCAAAAATTTTTAGAAGCCTAATGATGAAACCTGAGTTCAGATTGCCAGCTCCAAGGAAACCTGAGGAACTTGACAAAAAAGATTAGCCTAATTATTTCCCATACCATAGAAAGCTTGGACATACTATAGAGGAATGTTTTGTTTTCAAGGATTATCTCAAAAAAATTGTAAGGAATGGAATATAATAATTCTGAAAGAATATTTAAAAGAACCTCAAAAAGGTTCCATAAATATGATTTTGGCCGAGTCAATCGCTCCGATAGATCCCTACTCACAAAGAGATGGATGGAGTACAGTTTTGAGCAAATCATCCAAGAAGATATTGGATCAAATTCAGACTACTTCAGCACAGACAGCCGTTCAGAGTCTATAGTTTGCTCAACCCAAGATGGAGATTTTGTCAAAGAAATCATCATAACCACAAGAGAAAGAGAGGAACAACTTCTTGAAGACCATGAAGAACGATAGCGTGGGGGGTAGGATAGGGGCTGTCTCTGTTAGATTGGTTATCTTGGTTATCTCGGATTCGGGGAAGAAAGTCATCGAACCCCTGACCATGTATGATTATATTTTTGCCCCACCGGTGTATTATGAATATAATGGATATGATTTTGGTTAAGTTTCAACTATTTCTAATGATAATGTAAATGAATTTTCTCAATATAAGTCTAATCTCAATTCTTAAATGAATCCTCAAATCATATTTAAGTTTGATGAACCCATTAACAAGAATGATGAAGATATGGACGACACCAGTTATGATAGCACTGAGAGTGAGGAGTCAGTCCTTTAGCATCTTGGCCCACCACTCACTATCAACTTGAATTTCTCTAATGAAGAAGGAGTGATAGAAAATTTACCTGCAACATTGCAAGATGAAGAAGAAATCACAGAGGTAAACTTAAGGAGCAGAAAAGTGTTACCCTCCAGGTTAGCTTTATTGGATAAAGGAAAACAATTAGTAACTTAAGAAGAACTCCCTCCACCTTCTCCTTCTTCCACCTCCACCAATGGAAGAACCACGTAACCAAGTAAAGATTGGAGGATTATGTAAAGTTGATTATAATGTGCTAGCTCATCTTAGGAGGTTGTCGGCCAAACAAAGCATCTATAATGCTCTGATTTTGCCAAAGGATATGAGAGAGTCTCTCGTTATAGCCTTGCTTGACCCAGAGATTTGCTTAGCTTAGTTGACCAGCACATCCTTGGATGAAGTTTGCTTGTTAAGAAAATAGCCTGGGAAAACTTTCATAGATGAAGACTTGTTGCTTGGTATCGCCAACCATAACCGACCGCTCTACATCTCCGTTAACATTGGCAGATTCATGTCGTTTAGTGTTTTGGTGGATCCTGGAGCATCACTTAACTTAATGAGTCTACAAACATTAACACATTTGGATATTGAAGCTCAAAATATTATAGCTGATAAAATTATGTTAAGAGGATTCAATCATACAAGAGAAAGAGTCTTTGGATTGATTACATTGCTTATGAAAGTTGGAGAATTAGTTACAACTGTTAAATTCCATATCATCGATGTTGAAACCTCTTTCAATGCTCTACTTGGTAGTTCGTGGATTCATGAGAACAACATGGTTTTGTCTTCCCTACATCAGTGCATCAAATATTACAAGGAAGGACAAGAACATTGCATTAAAGGAGATTTACAAACATTTTCAGTTCATGAAGTTGACATTCACGAAGATTCTGCCTACTACACGCCTTCAAAGAAAATTGTCTTCTCTTGTGAGGTTATGACAAATAAAAATTAAAATTCAAAAGGATCACAAGGGAAAATCCATTCAGCTCCGCTTTAGCAATCTTCCACCACTCTTTTGCAACAAGTTGGTGGAAGTTCTTTTATTTCGTGCACCCAAGGTCGAGGCCGGGGAAGAACCAACACAATTGATGGATGGACTAAGCCGACTATCAACATTGACGATGAAGAAAGCTATGAGGATGAAATGATGACGATAAAACAAAAGAAACCATAATACAAGATATCCTTGGAAGATGTGGATAAAAGTGAATGATAAAAGTGAAAATGAGTCGATGTATGATAGGGTCATTCACTATGTGAATACAATGACCCTTACTCTAATTCTCTCTCATAAGGTCGAGAGTTTGGAGGTCAAGAAAGTCCGTAGCACTGGTTCAAAGGCGATCAAGTTTTACTTTGCTTCTACTTCTGCTAATCTTGAAAATAATGTAAATTTGGAAGAGAACTCTAATGAATTAATGGAATTACCCTTTAGTTACTCTTCTCCTTGTGTAAGAAAGTTAATTCAACAAGGATATATGCCAAGACAAATGCCAAAAGATAAGCTACAACTTTTTGAAAAATTATGGAATGTTAAAAGTTGAACTCTTAACTCGAAAGAGGGTCTCAGATTTGGCATTATAGGACCATTCGATGATTAAAAATTTGCATGGTTGTTACTAATGGATCGAAAGAGGATTGCCTCAATGTAGAGGACGACTCTCAAGATCAGTTAATAAAAGACTACCCGCCAGAATTTGAGGAATAAATTAAATCAAGGTTTAATGAATTGAAGGAAATTAATCTCAAGACTGAGGAGCAGCCCTAAACTACATTTATAAGTTCCTTACTCAATGAGGAAGAATCTATGGAGCTAATCAATCAATTGTTAGAATTTAGGGATTGCTTCGTGATCCCTGGATAATAGTTTTGATGATACTTTTCACTTATATTTCCTTATTTTCAACAAAATCAAAAACTTGATTCTGAAGAAAAATAAGAATTTAAGTTTTTAATTTATATATATTTATATTGGGATACTACGCAAGTATACTTATCGTTATCAAGTAATATAAGATTTTTTGACTAAGACCTGAATATTCTCAAGATATATATATCAAGTAATTTATATATATTTATATGCACTTTTTAGAAAGTTTTTCTATTTTTAAAAATATAATTACTTAAACTAAAAATGATTTTTGTAAGAATTTAAAATTTAAAAATTTTTGGTATTTTTGATATTTTAACGATACAGTAAAAAGATAACTAAAGTTTTTGTAGAAGAAAAGAACCTAATATGAAAATATCTTTCTTCTTATCATGAATCAGAAATAAGTGTAGGAATTCTGTTGTGAAAGTATACAAATTGTGTTGTGCCAAATATGAGCAATAATATTCTTTACCTATACTAGATATGCTATAAAGAACATTGACTAATTTAAAGTTTGAATAGTTATGAAAACCGGCTAGGCACGAAAGATACTAGCTCTCACTCTAGAGTTCCCTTGATTCCCTCCACCTCAGGGCTAACATTCTGGTATCAGAACCTAGAACAATGAACCAAGTTGAGGGCTTTAACATGTCACTTTAAATTCCTCCAACTCTGCACCCATCAATGAATATTTCCCTATTTAATTGCACTCAATCATATGAAATAAATTCTCATTCATACACCTCATGTGCTTCTTTCCAATTGTTGACTGAGATAATACCAACCCAGTTCTTACATGTTCTCACAATAAATTTTAACATCTGGATTGGCCAAATCTAGAAGTAAATGAAGTGCATGGATTTAAATCATCACAACTTATTCCAACATTAAAGATAATTAATCTCCACAACTTCCATCCAGAACTTAATTACTTATCAGTTTAAAAAGAAAGATAAAGAAAACTACTCAGAATCTGTGGAGAAAATAAAACCACACTTTAGTTTAAAAGAAGAAATTATTGTCAAACCAACAACAAGTCTCAAGTAAAACCAAAGTAGTATAAAACAAAACGATAAAAACTTATCTCAAGTCCTCCACTAAACTCTTGAAGTTCCTTTAAATCTCTTCTTTTTTACAATCACTCAAAAAAAATAACAAAAAGGATAAAATAAATAAAAAGTGGTTCCTAAAAAGCTCTCCAAACTAACTTCCCAGAGAGGAACTTTCAAAACTTGCCAATATTTTAGGACTCTTTTCTAAGTCCTTTCTTCTTTTTTATATATTTTTCTAGGAGATGCCTTTGGATCTCATCAAAATGTGTCTTGATTTGATGTATTTGACCAATAGATGCATCCTTTCATGATAATTTTTGTTCATGGTGGTCACAACCACCTATTAAGCCAATGGGTGACTCAAAAACATCTTTGAAATTTGTGAAAACTGATTTTACTCATCTTGTAACTCCCACTAGCGGGTAAGCGCGGGGTCTCGGTGCTTAAGTGCAGTCTTCTCTGTTTAACCGGCGCGTAAGCACCCGATCTGGCACTTAGATGCTTAAACTTTTTTGTAAAATTTTTCACCTTTTTGCTCCAATCCTTTAAGCATTTTTTCCATTTTTTCTTGTAACTACAAGAAAAACACAAAAATACCTTCTGTTAAAGCGCAATATCTCAAAAATAGGTACAAAAATGTGTCTAAAACAATATGTTTTTTAGGTGTATCAAAATCCCCCAAACTTAAAATGTTACTTCTCTTCAGGTGACACTTCAATCTTTAAAAACAAAATATGTATGATTTGTATATGAGTTTCTTTAGGAGTTACTAAAATTTAGATTTAAAAATATAGTAGTCTAATTTAGAAAACATAATTAGTAAATTAGACCAACTTAAATTTTGAAAATTTTTAATGTTAAAAACTATGAAAATATGAGTTTCTATCTAATTTAGAAATATTGTAAGTTCTCTAAATTTAGATTTTAGTTCTTTTATTTTCTCTACTTAAAAATGTTTATTTTAAATAATTTTACTTACAATATTATATCCCTACGCTTAGGAGTTTCTCAAGTCTTATACTTTAAAAAAATCAAATGTGGAACAAATTTTTGACTAGGCTAGTATCTTCAAGCTTCTCCTCCCTAACTTTTTCTCTTTTTCTTTTTCTTTTTCTTTTTCTTTTTTTTCTTTTCTTTTTTTTTTCTATTTCAGGCAAGGATTACTATATCTAGATAGGCCTTTAATAATTTTTAATTCCACTTCTCCTTTCCTAAAGCAAAGTCTTGATATAAGTCTTTTACTTATAAATATAATAATAGTTTTGAAAATTATTTTAATAAAATAAATTCAAGTATGAAAAATAAAAGTATAAATTTTCTAAATTTTTCAAAAATAAAATTTTTCTTACTAAAGATAGTTACACTATATTAAACATTTTCTACACTAAAAACTTTTAACTTAAAGTTTTTCTTCATTACTAAAAATTTCAACTAAATTTTATTACTTATTTCTAAAATCAAATTTTACTTCTCTAATATAACTTCATATACATAATCATTTTTTTCTTTTCAATTCAAATTCACTTGTAGCACATTTGAGAACAAATAAAATTTCAGTTTTGAAATATTTTTCATCCCCCCAAACTTAAATTTTTAACAGATTAAACATTTTAGCATCAGATATATATAAGCAGAAATGTAAATTTAAAATAATATGTTAACAGGAATTATTAAACCCTAATGATATAAGTAGGAAAACTAAAAACATGAGTAAAATTAATTTTTAATCAAATTTTCTAATAGTTTCATTTCAATTCAACATGTAGAAATTCAATAGACTTCTAAGAAGTGGGTATAAACATAAAAGCAAATTAACACACTAACTTTGAATTCACAATCTCAACATAAAATCAAACACACAAACATGAAAAAAGAAATATACAGGGTAGCAATTTTTTAAATTTAAATTTAAGATCTAAGTTAGCAAGATTTTTAATCTTTTCAAAAGACATAGAATTAAGTAAAGTTCTAAACTAACTAAATCATAAAACTCGCAATAGTTACTACCCTAAAATTTAAAAACAAAATATTAACTCTCATAAACATCATAACAAAAATAAATAAAAAAATCCAAAACACAACACATAATCTAAATCAACACACAGATGCAAATGTAGCAGTACCAAGACCACAAAGTCCTCAACATAATACAAACAAAAAAATCTCTCAGTTCTACTCCACGTCATCTGAATCACTGCTATAACATTTTTCTACAGGCTCATAATCAGGATATCGAGGATATCGAGGAAATTGCACTCATGGGTCACCTCTAATTAGGCTCTCCAGAGACGAGTGGAATTTCTCTTCATAATCACTCTTTCTCCTATTATATTTATCAGTATGATTTGTACCTTATTAGCGGTAAAATTGATATTATCCATCATCTTCTGCAATAACTCATCCTGAGTCTTGGTATCACCTCTAGATGTAGGAGCATGAGAACTAGATGGTCGTGATGAAGATGCAGCAGTGGTAGATGCAACAGACATCTCTAATCCATAACTTCTATAAAATCCTCCTCTCCAGCCAAAAATAAAATGCTCAGAATAAGTCTTCACATTCACCTTCGTAATGGGCTTTAGAGGCAACAGAACTTCCTCCCAACTATCATACTTCACTCCAGCCTTCTCGCATAATAAAAATATCAAGGAACCAAATCCCAACTATCATCAGTAGTTGAACTGATGATAGTGTGATAGATCAAAGCCCCTATGTTGATGGCCTTTCCCTCCTAAATACAATAATTTAACATTTCTCTCTCTAGTCACTTCACTGAATGATTGGTTGGAAGCAGATGAGCAAAAATGAAATAGTGTCAGGCCTTTGAAGGTGCACATAACTTTGAAGTTGGGAAATTTACTCTCCTCTCATTGGTTATCTTCTAAATTCCTCTCCGAATAGTCAAATATGAAATAATCTTGTCTAATTATGTCTCAGTAGGACTGTAATTTGCATAAAAACATAAAGTCTCTGATGGTAAATGGTAAAACAAGTTGATTACCTATGGAGTAAAAGGTACTAACTTCCCTCTAACCATAACTTGATCGTCCTCACCTCCTTTACAATAGAAATCACTGCAACGACAGAGCAACAACAGAACTGTTCCCACTGTCGGCGGACTATCATGTCTTTCACTTCTCCACCTGGACTTTCGAAACTTCACTCCTGAATCAATTTTGGTGACTGTAGAGCGTCATTATATCGATCCTGAGCCTTTGAACTGACAAATTTACTCGAATCAAATGGGCTCTTTCCTCTACTCCTTTTCATTCTTGGTGTCATTCTACAAATTTGATAAATTCCAAAAATAACTTTAAAAATCAAGTTTAAATCACTAAACAAAACTTCCAAAAGCACTAACAAAACTTCCCAAACAATTTCCAAAGATTTTTCATCACTTTTCACCATGAATAGTAAATTTTCAAAATCTTCCAAATGTGCTCAAAATATATGGTGAAAATC
>NW_018251094.1:0-4034 GCF_001263595.1 Phalaenopsis equestris | reverse complement strand
GGGCTCTGCCTCTCGGGTTGGATCGCGGTTAAGCGTGAGATGTGGCGCTTAGGCGCCAGTCCACAATTGTTGAAATTTTTAATTTTAAGCAAAATACACTGTTAGCCTAAATAAACCACCCCTAAACCCTTCTCTCTCAAAATTCTTGTTGACCTCACTTTTGGTTGAGGTTTAGTCTTTCCTCTTTAGTAGCCTAAGATCTAGCCATAGGACTTTCCTATTGACTATTATTAGAAAGCTAGAGATTGCTAGACCTTAAGGTTGACCCTGAGTGTTGGTCTAGGGCTAAGGTACATACTTGCACTCACAATCACTCACAATCCTAAACTTAAACTACCTGGCTTTGGTCCCTTAGTACTTTTGGGAGACTCGTTTAGGTGGTCCCCTAAACCCACTAGCCCTAGGCTAGGGTTTGGCCAAGACCACTACATAGAGGACCCAAAATGGGGTTTCCATTAGTTCATGGCTTATTGATGATGGTTGGCACTCCAACCCTACCAAGACACCCAACCTAGCCTTTTGCCTCTAAATTCCCCTGAATTACCTAGATACCCTCGGGGCCCCAAATTTGGATAAAATTTCCAAATCTACCCGAAATAGCCAACTTGACTCAAAAATCATTTTAGACACCTCGAAAACACCCAAAACTACCCAAAATCATCAAAATTGGCCAAATTACCAAAATACCCCTCCTTACCAAAAAATTTCAAAAAATTCTTAAAAATCCCAAAAAATCCCAAAACCTCCCAAATATTTGGAAAATTTCATTTTTCTCAACTATCACATGACCCAATTTGGCCAATTTGACAATCATTGATCGCTCAACTATCACATGACCCAATTTGGCCAATTTGACAATCTTTGATCGAAACCCACAAATTGCCCTTTAAAGGCCCATATTTTCCACAAATTACCTCAAATGTCTATTCAATTGGTCTCAATTTTCCCCAATTTTCAATTCTAAACTTAAATTCACCGTTGATGTGACCAATATAGGCCAAATACTAGCTCAATTGGTTCATGATTTGAGCACAATTTTGAGTTAGACCAAAAACCCAATTTTGGCCCTATGGCTTGGTTCTACCAAATTGAACCAATAGCCCATTCAATTGGCCACAATTTGTGTTGAAAATTATTCATAAAATCCTTATACATTAAAATTGACCTTCAATTGGCCTTGGTGAGACCCCAATTTCATTTGATTTCAACGTAAGTCTCAAAATCTCACCAAATTGATGGCCTTAGCACCAAAATTTCCTCTTCATTCCTTCATGAAAAATCTTCACAACATCATCCATGATCATTTGAACTATTCAATTTGGACTTAGCACAAGGCTAGTCCAACCTAGTCCCATGTCTAGCCCAACATGCCCAAATTGACCAAATTTCAAATATCCTTCAAATTGACCCACCAATTGAACTCAAAATCACTTCAAACCTTCACCAGAAATCATCAAAAAAATCATATACACATCAATATTGATCAATTAATTGGGTCAATTTACATGGCTAACCTAGCCCAAACCCAAACTTTGATCACTTGAACCCATGCATTAAATATGACCAAACCATCTTAAAGCAATAATATTAACTCCACCTCAGCCATTGGTTAGACTTTAAGACTGAGCCAAAACCAATCTAACCACCTAAACTAAGCCATGAACCAAAAGCCCCCAAATTAAGGGATCTTATTTCCAAAAATGCGCATGCTTAAGATCCCCTCACCAAATTAAATTTCTTTGACAGATTCCCCTGGATGCCCTGAGCTCCGAGCCACCTCCCCCTGCCATGGTCGACCGGCGTAGTCCCTGGAGAAGCCAAAACCGAGTGCCACCCCCTCTTGAATTTCACCCAAATCAAACCAAAGACCTAAGCACCACAATGCACCCAAACATTTCCCTTGAAAGCCACCCTTGACCATTTTTATAAAAACTCACCTCCACGGCCATGGCAGGTGTGCTAAAATTTTCTCAGAGAGAGCTTCCCAAATCACTCACAGAGCTTCCTTGAGACCTCCACAACCCATTTCAATCACTCCATTGTATTGATTCCCTCTTTGTATTCCTAATTTTGAGCTTGAGAATTAGAGAAAAAACAGGACATCTCTGAAAACTCCTCCAAACTTCAATTACTTGTGCCCACACCTTCACAACAATAAGAGAAGATAAAGCACCATCAAATTACCCTCTGAAATAGACTCCACCATAGCTCTAGACCAACACCTGAAAATGACCTTGATCAAAATCATACCTAGGCCTTACATCAAAATCAGAGACTCAATCCCTAGTCTCTTTGGATCACGACAAACGTGCCAAGAGCCTCTGATTGAAACTTCACTTGTCAGAGCCAAGGTATAAAACTTCTCTTACTCCCGAGCCTATTTGAACTCTCCATTTTTTTGAGTTGATTTTATGGCATCATAACCATATAGATATGTTCTTCTAGTATAGATGAGCATTTTAAAAAAAAAATCATCTAATTTGGATAAGAAATGAGAGAGATCTTAAGGCTAGAAGAGGGACGATTCTCGGGCTAGGCTATCTGGGACGATGAAGGAGCACCGTTTGATCATGTGTGTGTCAGATGGACGGTCGAGGTCAAGTCGGACGGCGCTTCGGAACATAAACCGCGGGCCGAGTCAGCGCTGAGGTTGACGGTGGCGTCGAATGGGCGCACGCCGCGTGGAGCTTTAGACCCGCCCTAGGTTGAGGTGGCACCACACGTTTAAATAGATAAATAGGGATTTATTTAATTCATAAAACAATCCCTAACTTAAAAAATTCATAACTTAGTGTAGAAAAATCATAAAAATAAAATAAAAATATCCTCTTGCTCACTTACTAGAGGAAAACAATGTGGAAATAATTTTAAGTCCATGTGATACATAATTTATTTTTAATTAATTAAACAATGATTTGAATGTTTTGATTCTCCAAGAATTTAATAATCACACTATGGCTTGAAATTTTAACATGTTGTTATCCCTATCTTCGGAAACATTCGCTGATTTTTTGAAAGTCAAAGAAGGTTCGTAGACAGAGAATCATATTTTTTAAAATTATATGAATTATTTGCTGAAATTAATCATGGAAATTAGCATATTGCTTAGAAAAATCCAAGAAAATTTCAGAAGGTTTATGATGACCAGAGATCCTTTAAGAAAATTTCTCATGAGCCAAGTAATTTAAAATACACTAAATACACTTAATCTTTACAAACCCTAAATTACTAAGATAATTAATTTTGAAAGATACAAACCACAAAATGACTTGATTTTTAATCTCCACTATTTTTTAGGATACAGAAAACTCACCATAAAAATTTCAAAGCATTTTCAGTTCATTTGATAACTTAAATTAATTTTCAAGCTAATTAACATTTTAGCACTAAAATGATTTTTAATAATTAAAATATAACTTGAAAAATTATAAAACTTAGTTTTTTGAGATCTCTGTGATTAGAGGTATTTTCTAAAAATAAAATAATATTTAAAATAAAATTTTGATTTTTAGCCTATTTTAAATATTTAAATAATTAAAAATCCCTAAAAATCACAAAAATAATAAAATTCATGGAAATGTTCTAATCTGCTTCTTAAGCACTTAGGAATAATTAGGACATTTTTCCTAATTTTCTAAATAAAGATATTGAATTTCAAAGCTAAAAAATAATTTTTAATGGCTAAAAATGAATTTTCACTAAAATAATTCTAATAAATCAAATAGAATTTAGAAAAATATAAAATCTTCTCCTCTGAGTTTTCTAACCTCATGAAAACTTTTCAAAAATATGAAACTTAATTTTCCACATTTAAAATATTTTATAATTAAAAAATACCCCATAAATTAAAATAATTCTTAAAATTCAAATAAAATTCAAAAAATCATGAAATTTGGTCTAAAGGACTCTCTCGTCTAGTTCTACCTCTAGTAAAAATTTCAAGGGATCAGAGATTACCTTGGTCAAGTTAGGAATTTTTTTAAGAAATCCTATTGTTGCAATTAAATTAAATGTTCAAAAATCACATTTTCTCC
>NW_018251093.1:12866-46740 GCF_001263595.1 Phalaenopsis equestris | reverse complement strand
TTGTTCATAAAATTATCTCGTTATTTATAGGAGAGAGTGTACAATATGATAATGTTATATTTTTACCCCTTTCTTTAATGAGTGTTGTACATGGTATATATTGGTACTTGTATGCACCTTTCGTTCGACTGCTTTGTCTCGGTCGACAGAGTTTGTTTGGCTTCAGTTCGATAGGGCTGGTTCGGTCGGCTAGGCTTAGTCAGCATTGTTGGTCACCAGAGCTTGATTGGCTTTGTATTGATAGGGCTATCTTGGTTGGCTAGGCTTGGTCAAGGTTGTCGTTCATTTGATTTAGTGTAGCTTTTGACCCTTGATTCCTTGTGAGGTACTCTCATTGGCAGAGCGACACTGAACTATCAAACTTAGGATGAAACACTGTAGCCTAATATCTAGTTCGCTCTCTAACAATGAGAGCCCGAGGGATGAATATTTGTTGCATTGTTAATTCTTGATCCCTAATGAGGAGCCTCGAGGATGTCTATTGATGCTTGGCGATATTTTGAAACTGCATCTTTTCTCGAACTAGATCCACCGAAAGGTAGGCTACAATATAGGTTTGGCTTCCTCTTAGTGTTTGGCTCAGATACTAATTTGTCTCATTTCAGTCTAATGATTCAGAGGTGTACCAGTTTGTCATCTATTTGTCATTCTCGTGGATCCGTCTGTTTTATAATTGGCTCAGATTGCTGCATCCAATTGGCTGTGGCTTTAAATCAGATGGCTTTATTTGGTCAGATAAGTATGTCTTCTGGACTTTTATTGGTGGCCCCTCTTTCATCGTACTTTTCTTCTCTAAACTGTTAGATTCCCTAAGGATTAATGTTGACACATTTCTTATGTATATATTTTAATTTTCCGATTTTCTTCTTGAGAGAGACACTGCGCTAAGAATAGGAGAATTTATTGTGAAAAATAGATAACATTTATTCTTAATCAATGGTTTAAAAATCGAAATCCCTTGATTTTTGCACCTTTGATCCTTATAAATAAATCATGATAGGACTCTTTGCTTTCCATGTTTGCTCAACACTCCTTCATTTGACCTGATTGATTTCCAAGCACTATCACCGAGAATGCGCCAAATCCCCAGGTTAGGTGAAAAGAAGAAAACCATTGCTAAGTCACATTGGTGGATCAGGTATGATCATCTGATTTGTTCCTCAATCCTTAATGAAGGAATATTCGGGTGACCTAGCCGACTATTGATCCATTGACTCAACTTTCCACTGCGGCATAAGACTATTTACTGATAGACTACATAAGAAGCTATTAATGCTCTACCACCGCCCAAGGTGTAATAATATACTGGTGTCAGAAGTCTATGGTATATGCTTTATATTCTGGGCTCAAGCTGAGAGGTATGTGAACTAATTCAAGTTTAGGGAGATGCTTAGTATAAAAGGTTGCTTTGACAAGAGTATGTCACGACCCAATCGGTGGGCGATCTCCTCGTAAAATATTTTCTCGGACTAGCTTCCGAGCATAATTTATAATATCTTTCATCTTGATGTAATATTTTCTGGCTCAATTCCTATGTTGATGCAATCCTTCTACCAATGATTTTTTAAAATTACTATGTAAATCTATTTTTACCCTCATGTGACTGTCACACTTCTTCCATTTCTCTCTATATAATGGTGAATGATTTGATTGACACTATGCCTTCACTATGCTTTTATCTTTTCTTTTTCTTTTTTCCTTTGACTTTTTACTCATTACACTTTACTTTAATGGCTCTAAAGTACTCTCCTAAGGCTTTCAGGTTGATCGTTGCAATTGATCAATCGATAATGACAAAGGGCAAGTAGATAAATTTTAAGAGATTTGTGCCTTGGATTCTATTGTGAAGTATTGGGTTGCTAGTGAGAACGATTGGGCAACTATTTTGTTCAGGGTTGACCTCTTCTTCTATAAAGATCAGTTTTGCTTTAGTTAATGCTTCCTCTCTGTTGGGAGCTGTAAGCCATTTTCAATCCCTATGGATTTATCTCGATCCAAATTTTAACAAATTTTATAGCCGCCATCATGAATTTTGTTATCTTATATCGTTGGTCAGGAGTCCCTAGTCGATGGAGCTCTTTGCATTTCTTTTTTCATTTTACGAAAGTCCAGATGCCTACGTTCAATTTTGAATTGGTACATCCAAACTGTTATGTTCAGAGATGGGCCAAGCAAGTCAAAAAAGATAGTGTTGGATCGAGTGTAGAGGAGGCTAAGGAGGTATAAGTGTGCCAACTTTTTGTCCACTGGTAACTTAATCCCATGACTGTTAACTGGTGCTGTAATGAGAAGCATTTGGGCAGATGATAGAGACATATTGGGTAGCCTTTGATGCTTAGGAGGTTAAGCAGTATGCAATAGCTGCTGCTTAAGGCACGAAGAAGAAAGGTTGAGTGGCTGATCGTGCCAAATTTTCCAACCCCAAAGCTGCTACAGCGACATGCTGAAAGAAGCTTCTGGTGGTCCGTGTCCAAGAAAATGATGAAGATTTGGAAATTGTCAATTTTGTGTTTAATTCCTCTTTTATTTTTAAGGGATTTCCACTAGTGAGTTGATTCCTATAGGGATAAGTTCTGCTGCGGTGCTAACTAAATGTTTTATGTTAGCAGGTAATAATTGATGGCCTGAGAGGCTTCTCATGTTGACGACCATCCTCTGAGAAAATGATGAATGACTAGAGGTAGAGGAACGGTGGGTTGTGACCGAGGAGAGAACAAATGTTGTAAAGGAATAGGTGAAGACGACTAAAGCAAAGTACTCAGATTATTGATGTTACTGTGAGCTACTTAGGCAGAGAACCAAGCCCTAAAAGAGATGATGACTGGTGCCCAAAACTTTTATGAGGCAAGTCAGTCAAAAAACACAAATATACATCTCGATTAAGTAATATACAGAAATGAGTTTTTATATCAATCCCATGATGATAATGTTAAAATGTTTATAACATAAAAGTTCTAATTTAATGAACCACTAAGTCTAGTTTGAAGTGATCAAATGTAATAAAAGAATCTAAAAATCCAAAAAAATGCAGTACATAGATATGGTAGGAAAGATTATGGAGCTTTTTACATGTGTAAGATTCATAATTTTTTGACATTGGTCAGGCAGTTCAACGAAATTTTTCAGTGGAACTATCTACTTTATTTTTAACACGGGGCTTTAAATGCCATACAAATTCAAAAATTTAGTTGTTTAAAAAATTAAATAAGAAATCAGAAGAAATATACTATCTTGAAGGATAGTAATACCAATTTACAATAGGTTTGATTATTCAAATTAGGAAATTTTGGACATTTGCATTAATCTACAATTAAAATTGATAAAATCCTTTCCCTATCTAATATGACAACTGGGTAGGATTTTTTTTAATCTAGTGTCTTTAAACTTTCTATTAGAATAAGAATCTAAAAATAAAAAAAATGCAGTAAATATATATGGTAGGATAAATTAGGGAGTTTTTCAGATCTGTAAGATTCATAATTTTGTGACACTGGTTAAGCAGTTCAATGAAATTTTTCAGTGGAACTATCGACTTTATTTTTAACGCAGGGCTTTGAATGCCATGCAGATTAAAAAATTTATTTGTTTAAAAAATTAAACAAGAAATCAAAAGAAATATACTATCTTGAAGGATAGAAATACCAATTTACGATAGGTTTGATTTTTCAAATTAGGAAATTTTGGACATTTGCATTGGTCTATGATTAAAACTGATAAAATTCTTTCCTTATCTAATATGACAACTAGGTAGGGTTTTTTTAATCTAGTGTCTTTAAACTTTCTATTAGAGGAAGCCCCCCTGTTAATTACATTTTAATTGGTGGAAGTAACTCAAGAAAACTCTCGATTAATGTTGTGGTTCTATCTTTAAGAAATTTATAAGTTTAGGTTTCCATGATTGTTTATTGGGAATTCCAAATGAGAAAGCACAAAAGTGAAATACTTTATTATTGGAACTTAAAAGAAGAAGAATATGAGATATCAAAGATACTGAGAAACTCAGTGACATCCCAACTATCCTTCTATTTGACATTAACATTTTAGAAGAAAAGTTAATGTTTCATCTTCATATCTTATTAGAATGTTAGGGCTTATATTGCATGAAATATGATAATGCAAAAGTCTAAGAGGGAGAGGATTTACATCATAGCTAGAAGAACAATCTCAAAATATTATAACTAAGGTGAAGTTCACTAGAAGAAGTGAAGCTTCAGAACCCTAGTAAAAGTGAAAGAAACACAACTGTCAAAATGCAATGGAATTACAAACCTACCATAAAAAGGGCTGCCATCTCACCACCTAATCACATTTAAAACCATGTATGGTCGCTCTCAATGATGCAATAAAGGGAATGTTGTTGTTTTGTTAGAAGTAGCAGGTCATATGACTCGATCAAAATCAAGCTGCCTAAAATATGCTGGTATGCATAATATTATATGACTAATGTGAAAATATTTTTTATATTTTAAATTAAAATTTTTCGTCTCAACACACAAAATTATTTTTAGTTATTTTTTATTTGCTCTTAGTGTTAAGTGGTTGAAGCAAACTGTGAAGTAGGCTATGCAAATCCTTGATGATGAAGATCGATTTATGAGGTGAACTAAGATGCAAAGGGCATAACTCACTTCTATGTGGTGAAATGATTCTCACAAGACAAACAATTCCTCTATTATGCAACATGTGAACAATCGAAGATCAAGGAATAGAAAAAAAATGTTATGCATATGTTTAAGAACATATTTTCTCTCATATCTCTAAATCAAAAAAGAGTTTCTACTAAATTTTATTTGATGTCAATCGAGATTGTTTTTACATGTATGATATTTTCTAGGGTTGTGAATGCAATAATTTATGTAATCTTGTTGTTTGTTGTGAGTTTTATTTTGTTTTGAAAGGTTAAGTTGATTTTGCTTATTTGGTTTGGATAGAATATTTAGTCCTTAGGCCTATGTTAGACTCATCGATTGACATCATATGATGTAGCATTGATAGTTCAGTTGAGGATCATGCTTCGCTTTGTGTTTTATCCTCTTTTGGATAGTCAGAATGTTGATAATCGACTGACCACAACACCTTCTAACTTTATAAAAGAAAAATGATAACTTGAGAGAAGAACCTAGGTTACTACAACAACTTATTTGTTTTACTTACAACAGCTATGCAAAATAGCGCTATCACATCTTAAGCTTACTTAAACATACTATAAACATGCAAAGAAATTCTATCACAACCTATTATAGGTGGAAATGTCTACTCATCCTAGCAAGCGTCCAACGAATATGCAATACAGTTAATAAATTTCTACTACTATGACTTCTAAAGTGTTAGTGCCTTATGACATCTAAAGTGAGTGAATTTGTGAAGTTTTTTAAATTTTATTTTTTTTAAGTTCACCCGGTCAAGATTCTCATGGCTTTCTGTTGTCGTGGGAGTCATGGTCCTGGATCTACTTAGCCTAGAGAGATAATTAAACCTACTCCAACCAGAAGATTCTTGTCAAAAATCATGAGTTGCATCCCCTAATGTATCCTTGTAGAATCATGAAACAGAGGTTAAAGTTGCATTTGGCGAGCTTTATTCATTAAGGATTTAATTTAAATCTTATTTTCTTTCAAATTTTAGCCATTTAAAAATTTTAGTTGCTTAAGACTTCTTAGAAAATATTAGTAGAATTTTTTTCATGTGATGCCATTTTAATTTTAAGATGACCCTAGTCAAGATTTTGATGACCTTCCATCATTCCAAGATTGTTAGGGTTGGTGGTTTGATTGTTCACAAGTAACCGAAGGACTCCTTCTTAGCAACCATGAGTTACCTCTTTTAGGGCTTCCTCACAAATAGGGGTTGGTTAAGTTTAAATTTTAATGACTTTTATGATATTTCAGGGGCTTTATTATTTTGTCTTTTAGTTGAGTTGATAGAAGCTATAAGGTCTTATTTAACTCACTTTGTCTCTTTAGTTGAATTTATTTTAGTTATCGATACTTAGACCAAATGTTTAACTTCATGAGTTGAGTTAAGTATGTTTACATCCTTAAGAGAGAGGTCATAAACATGCATTAAGTTTTTTTGATGAGTTATGACTTAGGTTTTTTGGTTTGTTTAATTTGTGATCGTTAATTTTTGTTAATAGACTTTAAAAGTCTCAATATTTGTTTCAACACATAAGTCTTTGAGTTTGGACTTATGTTTTTGGCTTGTTTAATTAGTGAAAAATTAATTTTAGTTTACAGACTTTAAAAATCTCAATATTTGTTTCAAGACATAAGTCTTTGAGTTTGGAGTTGTTTAGGAGTACAAGTTTTCATGCTAGAAATGACTTAAGGATATGTCGACAATTTGGGAATTTGTAAACAATCTCCTTAATTATCCCTAAACACTTTTATTTAGTTGGATGTTTAGAAGTTGTTTTCTCCTAAAAATTATGAACAAGTATACTTTTGTTCTAGGATAACCTAAAGTATAACTTTCAATATTTAGTTAATGTGTTTCTAGTTTAATTTCAAGTGTTTAAGGCTTTGACAAAATTAAAACTTACCCCTAAAGGTATATTTGTAAGTTCTCAAATCTCTATATTATTCAATTCTGACTTAATGATTTTACTGAAGGCTTTAAATGTTTTAAATGATCATGTTTTAGTAGGTTTATTTTATGTGTTGGGATTTTCAAAATTACCCTTGAAGGTAGATTTGTAATTGACTCAAGCTTTAATGAGTTTACCAATAAGCCCTAAATGTTTCAAATGGAGCAAATCTGTGAGTTATTTTTTTGGTTTAGATTGATTAATGTCGTTTGATTTTTTTTTTGGGTAATTGCATAAATTTTGCAACAATTACAAAATTACCTCTTTAAAATTTCTAAGACTTATTAATTATCTTTATTAATAGCTTTTTATATTCATGAAGTTTTAATATTAAGTTCATATCAGGTTAAGCTATCTCTATTTTAATTTAGGTTTGGAAACAAAGGGGCTAAATGTAGAGATTTCAAAATTATATTTTTTCCCTTCATATGCTTAAACTCTTTTTTGATTTTTTAGAAATTGAAATGGACTTTTCATGGTAGAAAATTAATGTCTTAAATTTTTTTGTTAATTTCCAATTGAGTTTATATTATTCTAACCAATATTTTGATCTTTATAGTTAATATTTTGAATAAAAAAGATTTTCATAGAAAACTAATATTTTTGTTGATGGAGATAGTTTTTGTCCTTGAAAAAATTAAAGAAGGCCCCAAGGAAAAATGGAGCAGGCCCTCCCAAATTTTTTTATTTATAGTTTTATTTTCAGATTTTTATGTTTTAAATTGTGATCAGAGATTTAATGAATTTTAAAATTATTTATGAGTTAATTAAAGTTTTTTTAATTTTATTAATTTTACCCGTGCTCACTTAGTTCAGGGGTATTTATACTTTAATTTTGTGATTTTTATTTATGATGATATGATTTTTTGAAGTTAATTGACATTTTCTATTTTTAATTAAATAAAAAAAATCCAATTTTCATACTTAAACACGTCAGTATTGCGTCATTATTATCCACATCAAAGTTACCATGCAACACACTTCAGTTTGCTCTGTTCTCCACACTTGCGCTAAGATGGCTCATGATCCGCCCTTGTGATCTCTGCAATTCTACCATTTCCCTTGATCATCACCTTTGGTTTTAAACTGCAAGGATCATACAACACTCCATCATCGTCCCCAATGCGACGGAGTATGCCCACCAAATGCATTCAAGACCTAATATCTCAAGCTATGGTTAACTAAATTGCTTTGTGATCGTTTCTAATGCTAGATCCAAGCCTAAAAGACATATTCATACAGTTAAGTGGGCATGTATTGTTCATCTAGATCATAAGGTATAAAACCAAGGGAAATTTTAAGGATTTAGAGCCAATACCGGTGTCTAAGAGGTGAGGCCTCAATTAGATGGTTGAGAAGCATCATCTTGGATGCATGCACCTTCTCCAAGCTTCAATTCACTCTGAAATCGAGTCTTGATATGTTTAAGACCACAAGAGGACGAGGGTTGGCGAAGGGATGGCTTAGGGTACGATACATAGGGATTTTGATTGGGGAAGATGTTTTAAGCCTTTGTAAAGCTAATTATGGTTAATTTTGAGTTAGATGGAGTTTTGTGCTAAGGTTGTGAAAAGACCTAAAGTTGGTGAGTAAAATTAAGGTTGTGGGAAAGGGAAGATGGCTTGAAAATGGTAAAGTTGAGCTGCTTTGGTCTGTGGGGAGATTTTTGATAGCAAAGGTTCAAGGTTTTTGTGAAGGGAAGCTTGGTGTGTATGAGAGGGCTTATGGAGTGCTTGGGGCTTTGTAGTGTCTTACCAAGGCTTGGACAAAGGGTGGCCATGAGTATTGATCAGTGCGGGGAAACTTTTCCATTTTTGATGCCTTGACCAGGGTGAGCTCCAAAGGCCATGGAGGTGGTATGGAGGGGACTTGCAATGATTGATGGAAGCTTATTTTGTATTTGAAATTCAATCATGCCTTGGTTTCAACCGTCTTTGAGTTGGAATTGGGTTGGTTTGACAAAGGTTTAAGTGTGCATGCTTTGTGCTTTTGTGTTTGTCTTAAAATTAATTAATTTAATTTAATTTCTTGTTGGGTTGTTTTTTATGGGTAGGCTAATTGTGCCATAGGTTTTCTCTTAAGATTATGAGTATAATGAAGTTTGGATTTGTCAATTTGGGTCATGGGCATTTGAGCTTGGACCATTAATTTTGGATTTATGATTGGGCTTGCTTTAATTATCTTAATTGGTTGGTTTAAATATAGTCTCCATTTATTTAATTTGTTTTGGTATCTGATTTGGTGGTTTTGATTTTGACAATTAGTTTAATTTTTGAATTTAAGGTACTTTGTGATTTTCACTTTTATCACTTGATTAATTATGAGTTTTTATTGTTATTTGTCTTTTAATTTTAGGTTCACTCAACTTTAGTTTCTTTTAGTAAGTTGAGATGTTATTTTGATTTTTGGGTTTTTTTAGGTTTGGTGATTTTTTGGTAGGTTATAATTTAAGTTTGATGACTTAATTTTCCTTTTGTTTTAATTTATTTTAACTTTGTTGGATTTTATTTTATTTCTTTAGGGTCTTCACAAGAGGTAAACCCTATTTTTGTCTAGTACTAGCCTTATAACCAATGGAGCTTTCCTAAACCAAAGGTTAGGTTTTAGAGTTTCAAAGTGGGCTTCCAAAAAGAACCTAAATTTTAGGGTCAATGGGTTAATTACGTTATTTTTAACTTATAGTAACCCAACTTTGGGTTTCAATGGTTTAACCCTAACCATTTTAACCAAGGGTTGAGGATTTGGGTTTTACATATGAAACTCTAATTGAGTGTAGATTTGTTTCAAGATTTAGGAGGTTTTGGTTCCATTTCTAGTCAAGAACCTAAGCTACTATAGTGAGGATAGATGTCACAAAAAAGAAGTCAACAAGAACCCACACTATTTTTGACAATCAGGGATAAAATGATAAAAGTTTTCTCCTTAAGCCTATTCCTAGGCTAGAATAATAATAAAAAAACCCAAAAAATTATGTTTCACTTACCAATGACATTTCTCTAGATTCCTTAGACCCCTTATCTAGGTTGCAAAATTCTAACTAGAATAAGCATATTCTATCATGTTTTTGTGGTTAACCCACTCATTGCACTTCTTGATGGGAAGAAGTTATAGTTTATAAAAGATTTTAACATTCTTAATGCGCCTGATAAAAAGTAAATTATGGCCGGAAAGTTAAAACATCAATATCAGAAATTCATGCATAAAAAAGGCATCAAGAGAATCAAATCAAAGATCCATAGAATTAAAATCACAAGATTACCACATGACTTACATCACATAATTACAAAAATTTTTACAACAATGCGTGAGGAAAAAACCATGAACTTAGAAATTACATTATCCTCTCCATTCAATAAAATTCTCCATAAATCTCTCTCACACTTATGCACTCAATCTCTCCTTACAATATCAACACACTCCTAAAAATAAACATGAAATGAGGAAGAAACAATAAAAAAAACTCTCTTTCGCTAAAGCTCTAAAGACTTCCATAAATATTAAAGGTTCAACCCTAAGGCCAAAATGCTTCTACAATGACCAAAATAAATTTCTATACTTAGAAATTACATTAGAGGTCCAAAATAGATATAAAAATAAAAAATTTTCCAAATATATCAAAATTCAAAATTTAGACTTTTGGGTGCACTGCAGGCATGAGTGCATGTTTATGCATGGGTAGGATCATATGTGTGCAAACAGGTGCACAAATGTGCATGCGAGTGCGCTAGAAAGGTGCTTGCATGCATGACACACACAAGTGTGGGCAGATGAGCTGGGATTAATGGGTGCATGTTGGAGGTTGTTTGAATGTACACGCACATTGGTGCACGGAGGCAACATCATGCAGATGTTTAGAGTTACGGAGACAGTCGCATGAACGTACAAGCACATTGGTGCTCATAGGTGATAGTGTGTGAGTGCACATAGTTGTTGAGGCAGTTGCATGTTTGTGGGAACAAATGGGGGCACGTGGGTGAGCGTGAAAGCATGTGCATGTGTAGGTGCACACGATTGCTTGCACATGCGCGCAAATTCTTGGTCGTTTTTCTGCAATATCGATTTTCATCTATTTTGCTATTTACTTTGCCTCTTTTTCTTCCCCAAGTGTCATAAACCTTGTATCCTACACATTACAAAAAAAAAACATTTTTAATTATAATATAATGATAAATAAGAAAGATAAAAAGGTATTAATGCAATGAAATTACATAAATTTACCTTGTATCAACTCTCCCAAACTTATTTATTACTTGCACTCAAACAATCTCATATCTCAATAAGGATTAAGAAGTTTTTTGATGTTCTCATGTGGCTTCATGATTATTTAACTAGATTATATACGTGTTATAAAAAATATGCAAACTCATTATTATTTAACTAGATTATATACGTGTTATAAAAAATATGCAAACTCATTTTAGGGTAGGATTTTCATTAGTTTCTTGTAACTTAGTCTTTTTTTTAATTCATTACTTTTTAAACCTATGAAAATATCAAAATTCTTAATCTATTATAATTGAAATATTTTCATTTTCTAAATATATTTTAAATCAATTAAAATTCAACTAACCAACCCAGAACCAACCCAACATTTCGTAATCTCTTTCCTGAATATAATATCTTAAGAATTTTATTAAGTTGTTTTTAAGTCTTTTTACTCAGAAGACAGTTAAGACACAAATTTTTTATTCTTATGCTCAACTTGAGCTTCTTCTGAGAGTGTTTAGTCATTTGTTTTTATTTTTGATTTTAAGTTATGCTTTATCAATTCTTTACTCTTTTTTTTTATTATTTTTCAATTCCACCGAGAGTTATTATATCTAGTGGGGCACATTTTTTGTAGGAATTTTGGATGCCTAATTACCCTAAATGATAATTCTCTTGTTGATGTCAACTCCAAAATATTATAATCAATTAAAATATTCAAAACTCAATTAAATTGTTTGGATTAAAAATTAAAAGGTTTAAAGTATCTTTAGTTAACTTATAATATTTTAATTACACCTTGTAATTATTATGAGAGAACTTAAGATCTAGGTGAAATTTGTTAAAGTGTAAGACTCAATTATTAGGACATTAATTATTATCCTCCCTTTAATGAGTATTCATAATTCAAATATGGTCATTATATAATTTCATTAAATTATCAGAATTCCACACATGACTCGCCACCTTAAACTAGTTTATTTATGAGAATTATTTTACGACAAGTATAAATACATAAATCCATCCCCCAAACTTAATTTCGATTATATGTATGACACATAAAAAGTTTCAAGAAGAGATGAGATCATAACATGTAAAAATAAGAAATTGACACTAGAAAATTCAACAAAATCAAACTTCAAGCACGGAGATCGACACATGCAAACTAATAACTAAGGTAAGAATTCCTTGAATACTCATAAGACTAAAGCAACAATAAATACTCAAAAATAACTCAAATGAAAATAAAAATCAAATTTCAAAGTAAATTTCAGAACAAATTTTGAAACAAATGCAAAAGGTAAATTATGCTCAAAATATCAAATAACACTTGGGCTGCCTCTCATGATAGCACTTGGTTTAACATCATTAACTTGACATAAAAGACTTATTCTATTCAAAAAATTCCAATTTAGTAATCTTCAATCAATCTCCCAATCTTTTGTTGGTAATAGTGTTTTTATTAAATTCTCTAATTTCATTTTTTTTCTTGCAAGTTTTCTCTCTTAGTTTTATATCAATATTCTAGAGAGTATGTATGGGGTTTATTCAAAGTATCATTCCTAAGGGTAATTTTATAAATCTAAAATTCTTCCAATTAGTTCCTCTATTTATGGTTAAGTTTTTTCTCTCTCAAGTTATAAGAAGTGGTTTCCTAGGAGTTACATCAGATTTTTGTAAATCTTTGGTTAGATTCTCCTTAGATTTTTTAGGTTCACAATCTAACTCTACTGGGTTAGTCTCCTGCCTAGTGTTATATTCAGCTCCTTCTTTGGGGTACTCTTATGCTATCTCCCTAACAACACTAGGGGTTGCCTTGAACAAAAGAGCAGATTCTTCCTCAATCATTTTATACAAAAGTCGCCCAGCTCAGCTTGTACTTTGGGGACCAACCCTTCATATTTAAAATCATGGTTGCCCACTACCCTTTACATCCTTTGGGGTTCAATGCTTACTAAGATAACTAACTGCTACATTTAATATTCTAAGTTTTTTAATGTTTTTGTTGGCATCATTTTTTTATGTCACAAGTGTAGGGTGTCCACCTGCATGGCTCAAGGTGGTCTGAGGTTCGTCTATAGCATCCAGTAGCTCAAGATACCCATCCAAGACATTTTGGAACTTGTTCAAGGCAAGTAGCTAAGTTTGGTGGTGATTCAACCCTACTTTGAGTGAGCAGCCATAATGTGGGCTTCTTATATGCTTGTATGTTAGCCCATACGCCTTGATGGTTGTCCTACGCATTAGGAGAGTGGCCCATTTATTGGTTGTGATACTCAAACGATCGTTGCCCATGAGGATTCCTCCACAAGCAATGCAAGCTTCTGTATTAAGAGAAAAAAACATGTATGACTGTGCTAATGATCTAAGGTATCTAACGTGCATCATATGCATCACAGACCCATAGTGTAGGTCTACTATTTTAAAAGTATAAAATGGTTATTTTTACTATTTATGTATTATTTGCCTACTTTTAAAATTATATAAGTTAGGCCATATGTGAGGTCACTTAATTTAAAATGTCAATCCTCTTTTGTGACTTGTTTTAGATCCATTGGATCTTTAGAATGGGGATGGTGCGGCGACCCATCAAACTCCTATTATATTTAAAGACTTTACCCTGAGCTCTTAGGTACTAGGTTAGGGTACTTTTCATTAGATGGTGTGATAGGTTACGATCTAGAGAGCTGGTAGTCTTTTTGATGCTTGGCTATTGTTCTTTGCTAGATTGGTTGCCCTAGTCAGACATCTTTTCTACTTTGTGCTTTTTGTGTGCTTGCTTGGTAGTGCATTAAGGCATTTTTTTTTTGCAAGAAGTCATGCCTTATATGTGCACACACACATGTACTATGAACGGGAAAAACATTTAATGATTTATACTAAACATTTTGCTTGTCGATGTTGTTTAGTTCCCCCACCTCGCACAACTCATTATACGTTGCATGACCTTCCCACTGGCATTTATTTCCATGCAGGATTGAGTATTTTCTTTTCTTATGTACTTTTAGATTCTAGTAGAGTCTTGTAGTAAAAATAAGATACGAGCACGGGTTCTGAGGCGTTTGGCACGGGAACCACGTGGAGGGGATCAGGAGCAAATGCTCCTGCCTCATATCTTAATTCTTCATTTTCATATTGATTTATAGAATTAAGACTAAGCATGTACATGTGGAGTTTGGTTGCCTTTTTCATTTTTGGTATATGTTGCCGACCTAGTGGCATTTGACCTTTGATATTATTTTGATTTTGACATGTTTTTTTTGTCTTATTGCATGCCTCATGCTTGGATATTTTCCTTATTTATTTGTGGTTTGCTTGGGAATCATAGTGCAATATAGGCTCTTTAGGACATATTTTTCTAATTTTCATAAAAAATCCTAACAAAATATTTAAGTTAAATGAATTTTTAGGATTAAAATATTCAGAATTTTAAAATCTGCACTTTTACTTTCCATCATGGCCTTCGGGCTACAATTTAAATGTGTTGCATGCATAAATATATATCCAATCATATTAATATAGGATCTCTATAATATTTAAGGACCACTCTGGATAGTTGCATTCATATTTGTGTGTTCCTAGGAGAAGCCCCCGTGCTTCTCTAACCTGACTGGCCCAGCATACCTTTTATATATAGGTAGTTGTCTAGTGCGCCTAGTGTTTAAGAAGGCCTCCCAAACTAGACAGGGTGTAAATCCTTTTATTAAGAGTGTTTCTAGCTTTGTATTTGAACTTCCACTTCTCTCCTTTCCTGAGGCATCCTTGCGACTTTGGTAGGTATGAGACTCAACACTTGGACTTCTAGCTTATAGTCATAGGATAAAATTTCCTTCCTTTGACTTTAGGGCTACTAAGGTCACTGTGGATGGTGCAATTCACGGATTGCTGACCTTCAATCTCTAGACGTGTTGGTTTGACTACCTTCACGACCAGTTAGATTTAAGGTCCTTGTAGTTGTGTATGACTGGTCACACGGTACCTCAAACCAGTTACCTCTAACTTTTAGAGTCATTCTACCTTCATGTTGTTGAGCCCCTTTGAGCCCTGTCACTCCTTGACTTTGTCGATATCATCTTGATGGCCAGATACTGATAAGCTGTTGCCCATTTAGGATACAAAGATTTATCCTTTGCCCTTATGGCCCGGACGTGCATTAACATATTAGAATATCCTCTTAAAGATGATTTAGGTTATTTCATGTGCTTCGTATATTGACGAGTCATTACCCATTCGGATGTGAGAGACTCACTCTCTGCCTATTGTCTTATCATGAGCTTTGATGCAATGAGACTTTCCTATATGGAATAACCTTTCTTTAATGACCTTTTACTCCAGGTCTATAATAATATAAAGTGAAACCACTTTTATTGAGAGTATTCTTAGGTATCCCCCATGATGTAACTAACCATTAGGAATACATTCCTCTTGGAGTGCTCTTGACTCAAGAATATGTACATAAAACTGATTCTCTAGTTATGGGTAGTCTACAGAGATACTACTTTTGTGGATATTGGTTAAAGGTGTCTCTACTTGATCTTTTTTGGATGGACATAATTGGTTTATCTATGTGGGGTTTATCACACGTAGGCTCTTCACATTTTTCTTTTCTCTTGTATGTCATCATTGCCTTATGCCCCTTCTTATTCGGTTCCTCTCTTCTTTGAATCATTGATATGATTTGGGAGGGAGATTTTTTGAAGAACAGAAATTTATGACGATTAACAAGCTGGTGACTCCTTTTAAAATTAAAAAAAGGAGAAAAAAGGAATAAAAAAAGGGTGACGACTCTGCTGGGGATGAGTCTCTCTCTCTCAATCTCTCCATATTAAGAGTTTCTCTTGGGTGACTTGTAGATTCCAACATATTCACACAGTATGATGACTCTGCTGGGGTTGAGTCTCTTTCTCCATACTTGAAGTTTCATTTTTTTCTGGGGTATAGCCTCTCTTTCTTTATTTGGGGACCTGGTATTTTTCCTTTGTGTCACAATTGAATCTTTTTGTGAGACCTTGGTTTTCAGTTCAAGTGTTAGTTGTTAGAGGTTGTAACTCAATGCAATTTGTCCCTTCTCTCACCCTTGATAGTTTGGTTGCTACATTATTGCATGCATCAATGTTGTTATACCTTGTGATTGGTTTCTTAACTACTCCTTATTTTCAATCACTATCTCTTCTTGACTTGTGATGCAAAAGAGCAAAAAGGTTGTCAGGATCGCTACTGCCGGGGGGAATTCTTTTCCCTCTCCATGAGCATTTTTTGTGCTTCTGAGGGTGTTATATGCTTCGGTTTCTTTGAACACCCCTATGGGATTACATTACATAATCCTACGCCCTTCGAAAAATTTTCTCTATACCCTCTCCCTTAAAAGAGGAGTCGTGCATATTGAGTTGTTCTTACACCCTCTGAGGTGTTTGCTCTATGCCTCCCTCCCTAAAAGGGGAGTCATGCATATCAAGTTATTCCGTGGCTCTCATCGAGCCCGCCACTTTTCCTAAAAGATGCTGGAACCCAAAAACATTCCATTGCAGCACCTGACAGTCTTTTATAGACCCATCACTCTATGTTCTCATGGATCTTCCATCCATAGGTAGGTGAGTCTTCTATCAGTAGTAGTTTTATCACTACTGTCACCCTTGTGACTTCTGTCTCGGCTCTTTTTGTCTGGGTTTCCCTGAGGACCCACTTGTCCTCTAATTAGGCAAGAAGGTCAGAGGACTGGTAATAGATTGTTGTGAATTTAGTAGCATATTTTGCTTCATGGTTCTGTACCTATTTTAACTCCAATTCAGGAGGTGCCTTTGACTTTTTGGATTGAGAGTCATTTTAGTACTCTCCTCAGGTATGTAGACCACATCCCCGTCAGCCGTTTACTGTGTGCCTTTCTTTGAAAAGGAGGAGTTTTTCATGTGACACTTCTTTTGTTATGGCAGCTCATATCGGTGTTTCTTTTCCCTTGAGGAAGAGGCTAGTACAAGATGGCGATACGATGCAATACTCTTTCTCTTTTGTTATCCTCTCTCTAAGTCCTTCAGTATTTTGAGGATTTTTAAGCTTGCGGATGTTGCACTATTTAAGAGTGATATAGTTACCTTTTATAGTACCATCCTCTGACAATATGGACCACATCCCCGCCATGACTCTCTTTGGTTCCGGCTCGGAATGATGCTTAAATCCTGTTGGCTAACAATCAGTTTTTTTGTCCTCTAACAGTGTAGACTATGTCCTTGACACGACTTGTTTTTGGTTCTAGAATGAGATGAAGCTCAAATCCCATCGGCTGAGAATCATTTCTTTCCTCTATCTGGCTATGCATAATATGTTCCAGTGAGAGTTACTTGGAGTTTCCTTCCTCCTTAGGACGCAAGTTACTCTCACATTGTAGTCCGTGTTTTGTGACACACCTAAAAATTACCTACTTTTATATATATATTGATGCTCATTTTTAATTATATTTTATTTTAATGGAATTTATTTTGCATGTTTTTAGTTCCAGGTAAAAGAGTTGGAGTTTTAAATAAAATGGAGCAGAAATGGTGAATTTTGGAGTCAAATTGAGCAAGGAAGAAATTCTGACCTGTCACATTTTGATGTCTTTCTATGCTCTGTCTTTCTATGCTCAATCTCATTTACATTTATCACATATTTTTGAATGAAATTACACTTTAAAGAATGGTTATTTTCAGGTTTATTTTGTAGATGCAACACTTGGAGCAGGTTGGAGCTGAAATGGGGCAAAACTGGTGTGTTGCAACCACGTGGTGCCTAGGGGCCATAAATAACGCCTAGGCACCAGTCTAGGCCAAAAAATAGCATCTAAGCACCCATTTTGGTGCCTAGGGGCTAGAAACAATTATGTACTGGTTCAAGACACTCCAAAGAGTTCCTAAGCACTAATATATTTGATCTAACTTTCTCGCAATATCTGCAACCTGAGAAGTTAAAATAGTAAGCATATCTTCTTGAAAATTCACTACGCTCTTGGGGTTTACTTTATTGAAATGACTAGCTTTATAACCAAAGATTGAATATTCTTTTTTTTTATTGATCTTCCATTTTTACATTATTCATGGAGTATTTTCTGATTCATAATCCTCCTAAAATTTCTCTCTAGATCCAAGTTGTAAAATCCAAGGTCTGCAACTTTTGAACCACGCATACAAATCTAATGACTTAACTAACAGGACAAATATCAAAAATACTTTTGGTATTTTTGATTTTCTTTAAAATAAACACACAAAAATACACAACATAATAACACTACAATTTCCAAATCTAAGTCTTACAGGTTCAACTAAATTCTCCTAAAGTTCTTACTGTAGCTTCCCAAGTAATGGTGAAAAAAACTTGACCTGGTCTGCAATTACATAGTTATTTAGTTTCCAAGCCAAAAACTTGTCTCTGTTTCTTTAGGCAGCTAGTGTGCAAAATGGATATGATAGAGAATTTAGAATTGATTTATATTTCCTACATTAGGGGTTCTATGCAAGTGCACATGTCATTTCAAGTAATATAGGACTTTCTTTAAAACGTAATATCGATTCCACAGAGAAGCGAGGCAAGAAATTCCTTAGGATAAGTTTTATTCTACTACTATGAAGTCTTGGTTTGGAATTTTAAAAAAAGTTTTTTTTTCCTAAATTCACTAATTTACGCTAAAATTAAATTTAACTAAATTAAATAAAAACCAAATTTAAGGAAACTGGGTAAATTTTGTAACATTCTTATATATAAAATTTGATTCACAAAGATGCATGGTTTTGAATTTGGAGGATATTTTGGAAATGATAGAACTGTTCATAAAATTTTAGAATCTGGATTTTATTAGTTTACTCTATTTTGAGATGTTAATTTATATAAAAACATGTGATCAGTGTCAGAGAGTAGGTAATATTTCAAAAAGAAATGAAATGACTCTAAATTTTAATTTGGAAGTTGAAATTTTTTATGCTTGGGGATTGGATTTTCTGGGGCCATTTATACCTTCATTTAAAAATGTATATATATTAATTACAGTGGATTATGTGTCAAAATGGATTGAAGCTATCACCTTACCTTGATGTGATGCTCGGAGTGTTTCATAATTTTTAATCAAAAATAATTTTACAAGATATGGAATGTCGAGAATACTCATTACTGATGGAGGATCTTATTTTAGGAATGCAAGAATTGCTAAGCTGGTGGAAAAATATTATATTATGCATAGGATTGAAACAGCTTATCATCCCCGGACTAGTGGTCTAGCAGAAGTATCTAATTGTGAAATCAAAAGAATTTAGGAGAAAACCGTGAATCCTAATAAAATAGATTGGTCTGCTAGATTAGATATTATTTTATGGTCTTACATGACAGCTTATAAGACACCTATAGGAATGTCCCTGTATAAATTAATTTTTGAGAAAACTTGTCACTTAACAGTAAAAGTGGAGCATAAAGCCTAATGAGTTATTACGGAGTTTAATTTCAATTTAAAAGATGCTGGTGAGAAAAGATTATTGCAATTGAATGAGCTTGAAGAAATTAGGAATGAATCTTACGATAATGCTAGGATTTATAAAGAGAAAATGAAAGAATGGCATGATCGAAAGATAATAAAAAAGGAATTTAAGCCTGAAAAGAAAGTTTTATTATACAATACAGGATTGAAATTCTTTTCTAAAAAACTAAATTTATGTGGATAAGGCATTCAAAATTGTAAAAGTTTATCCTTATGAAGCTATTAATATTGAAGATCCTAAGGCTGGAAAGATATTTAAAGTGAATGGGCACAGACTGAGACCATATTTAGATGGTCAAAGACCAATTTTTGAAGAAATTTTAATGTTGGGTCACCAAGAGTAAAGACTGGGAATGTCAGGCTGACGACATTAAACCAAGTGCTTTATGGGAGGAAAACCATATTTATATATATATATATTTATAGATTCTGTGTATTTGAGAAACTTGAAATTAAGAAAATGTTTAAAAACATCTTTATTTACCCAATTTTATGGAAGATTTGAGAATTAATTGGATTTAAACTGAAGCGGTGCAAATTTTGGAACTGGAGCCTGAGGCGCCATATCAGCTCCTGAGGCGCCATTTTCTAGAGATCTGGCGCTTGAGGCGCCAGAATCGGCACCTGAAGTGTCGCGGAAACCAGAACAACTTAAATCGTTTCAAAAGGTGGTTTTTGGCGGGTTTTGTTCTTAATAACTCCCAAAAACTGATTCATAAACCTATTTTACAGGGGAAAAAGAGGGAAGAGTCAACACTTTTCAAATCCAATGGCTTCCCACTCTAAAGATACTGCGAGATATGGAAGTTTCAACCGAAGGAAATTTGTCGGTTTCAATGCACATAAGTTATACAATCGAGTTCTTGTGAAGAAGAGGCTAATCAAGGAAAGGGTAATTGTGAATCAAGGATTCAACACACCAAATCCTTGAGTGGAGGAGATTATTGCATAGAGACGCGGGAAGTGCTTTGTTATACCACTGCCGCTGTAGTTGTCCTTGTGGTGAAATAGATTTACACAAATCTTCATTGAATCAACCAAGGAATTGTCTACATTCGAGGCAGATGTGTACAATTCACTCATTCAAGAATAAACGATATGTTTATGATTGAAAGTGTACCTATTTGCCACTATGCAAATTTTTCCCCTACAAGAGAAAATATGAACAAACTCTATCGATTTCTTACTGATGAAGATGCAAACTGGGAGACCATAGATAATGGGAATTTAAGTTTTTCTTCATCATTGTTGAATCCTACCTCAAAGGCTTAGCATTTCTTTATTGCATCAAAATTACTTCCTACCATGAAAATCATTATGGTGATAAAGGAGAGTGTTATTTTGAATTACTGTATTCAAATTGGAAAACCTGTTGATGTGGGTGCAATAATTGTGAAATCTATTTTAGGTTTGATCATTAATGGATATACTACTGGACTGAAACATTTAGATTGGGACATCCATCTACTATCTTTCTACTGTGCAGTCAATCGCAAGTGCCTTATGAAGGTTAGGAAAAGGTGCTTCTTCCTTGGAAGCCTATGGAACCAGAAGTTTATTGCAACTGTATAAGAATGGGGGATGAGAATGATATGACAATACTGATGAATCAATCATCATAAAATTTATCACCTATTCAGCCTTATTTCAGTTGGAATGTACTTTTGAAAAGGATCAAGAAGATAGAGAAAGAGGTACCGAACCTTATACATTCAATTAGGAAAATTTCTGAAATGTTGGATCATCTGAATTGGAGTATGAAGGAACATTTTGAATACACTGGTTTTTTTAAGATGGTTTGGTGCGTATGTTCAAGAAACATGCTTGGATCGAGGAAGATTTGATGGACAAATTTCTTTATTGAACTTTTTACAACTTGTGTGTGCACTACCAATCCATGGGTGACATCCAATAGGATGAGAGCAAAGAAGATGTTTAAACTCACTTAATTCATGGAATGCTTATTTAGTATTGCTTACTTGTGTTATGGTGTTATGTTGAATTGCATTTACTTTCATTGTTAGACTTTATTTGTGTCAGTTTTTTAGTATTTTGATATTTAGTTTTTAATTTTAAGATGTTTGGTTTACTTTGGGCAGATTTTATATATAAAAGTGAGTTTTGTGTTGTTTGTGAAAATTTTGTATTAGAAAATTATATAATTACGAGTAGTAGAGTTTATTTGAGTTAATTAAAGGTTGAGGTAATGTTGTACGCAGTAAATTTCCACAGAGAAACAAAAATCTGAGAAATTTTGGCGTTGGATCCTGAGGCGCCATATTCTCGAAAATGTCCAAATGGGTTAAAAACCGTGAAATCACTCGGTAAAACTCCATTTTTACTGCTTGAGTCGTCTCCTACATCTAAACCGCAACTTAGAGCTTGACATTGTGTGGATTTGATAAGATTTCAAGTGCACGTGTCATTTCAAGTATTATAGGGCTTTCTTTAAAACCCAGTATCGATCCCACAGAGAAGTGAGACAAGAAATCCCTTAGGATAAGGTCTATTCTACTACTATCAAGTCTTGGTTTGGAATTTTCAAAAAAGTTTTATCTTTCTAAATTCACTAATTTACTCTAAAATTAAATTTAACTAAATTAGATAAAAACAAAATTTAAGGGGACTGGGTAAATTTTGTAACGTTCTTATATACTTAAAACCCCTTTTCCCTTGCAATGCTTGATAATAGTAGAATAGCAAAGTTGATTTTTAACATATAGCATTTGGTACAGAAAATCTAAGCAAGAAGAAAAATCACAACCCAAAAGTACAATCTAACATGGGTGTCCACACAATATTAAATATAATGAATATTCAGTTTCAGATTATAATGCTAGTCATTTTGATAAAGTAGAACCCAAGACAGTAGCTAATTTTCAAGAAGATATGCTTACTATTTTAACTTCTCAAGTGGTAGATATTGTGAGAAAGTTAGATCAATATATAGGAAGTTAGCCTCAAGGACCCCTAGTTATTAAGGAAAATTCATTTGGACAATTAATCGAAAATAACTCTTTTGAAACTAGCCATGAGATATGCAGTCCTTATTCTATATATGACAACCCAGGTTAGGAAAATCATTTGAATTTTAAGTGGAATAACAATTCTGGAGGAGAAAACTAATTGTAGGAAGATAATCAATTTAATCAAACATGTAATTAGAATAATCCAGGCTATCATAACAATGAACTTTCTTTTCTTCATGAATTTGACTCCAACCCACATAATGAGGAGAAGGTGTTATTGTTAGAAGTGTTCTTTATTCAAATGAAGAGTCAACTGGAGAGAACAGGGGTCGCAATAAAGAATATAGAAAATAAACTAGAGCAGGATGTTAATTTAATCAACAATCATCCTCCAGAGATTTTACCCAGTGACCCTTAAATAGACCCTGAGGAGAAGAATGGTGGGCAAGGTCAAGCTATCCAATTAAGAAGTGGAAGAGAATTGAAGGATATGATTCAAATAAAACATTGAGTTGAGAAAAGTGGAAAAAGAGATTGAAAAACCAACAGAAGAAATTTTTAGGGAATTATAAAAACCTAAATAGATATAGAAAAACACCTTCACCATTTCTTCAGCCCCAAGGGAAAGAATTAGAAGATAACTTAAGATAAAAAAGTAATCTAGTAGAATGTGATCCAAAATCTGAATCATATAGAAAGAATCTGATCCAAAATTTAGGAGGTCTAGAATTAACATATAAAGATTTGTTTCTTATAAATTTTAAGGATGATATTAATATGCAAATTGAGAAAATTTTTGGAAAAATATTGGATCTAGAAAGAAACTTGAGGAAAAATAATCTGAATTAATCTGAAAAGGAAAAGCCGAAAGAAAAATTGAACTTTAAGGATTTAGTAGGAATCCCAGGATCTAAAAAAGATTGGGTGATTGATCAAGGATCACTTAAATGGAATTTTGATCTGGAAGGAACCCTTTGTCGGGCTGGCGACTGATCCGACCTGCAATTTTGCAGTAATTTTGCTTCCAAATAATGGCCAAAACTTGACCCAATTTATATTTTGTTTAGCGGATAGTGTGCAAAATCAAAATATTATAAAATTTAGAAAATAGTTTACACACTAGGAGTACTACGCAAGTATACGTATCGTTTTAAGTTATATAGGGTTTTCTTTTAAGACCCCAGTATCGATCCCATAGAGAAGCGAGGTAAGAAATCCATTAGGTTAATTCTAGTCTACTAATATCAGGCATTAGTTTGGAATGTCATTTAAAGTGTTTTTTTAGTAACTATTCCTAAATAAAAATCTTAAATATAAAGATATGGATAAATTGATTTGGAGAATTTTGAGATGTTAAAGACTACCCTTCACGAGCAATGATCTAGATTATGAGTAGGAATGAAATGCTTGAAATTTCATGTAGCCATTGAAAAATAGAAGAATACATATTCTTAACCCTCTCTTGATGCTAGCAAATAACATTGGCTAACCTAGACTTTTTTGCTAGCTTGTGTAGTTGTGCAGAGTAGATTTTGGCCTCTCACTTCCAGATTACCCACAATGCCCTACTAGGGATCCTTACCATTTAAAATCTAGACTGAATTGATAAAAGAATCTAGTCTGTCACCCTAAAAAATAATTTATCTTCTAAAACTCTTTTTAAACTGCCAAATCCCTTTTAAAATCAACGAAAGTATACGTATCGCTCAAGTAATAAAGGGCTCTAATGGAGTCCTAGATATCGATCCCACAGAGAAGTTGGAAAATCCTAAAAGTAATTATGAATATTTTTTTATAACTTAAAATAAAAAATAAAAGTAAAGTAAAGTGCAAAGTTTGAAAATGAACTGCTCAAGTGAATGTTAATTAAAATGCAAATGTAAGATTACAAAAGTTAAATTAAACTAAATACTAAACTTTCAAAAGTAAAACTACAAAAATTAAACAAAGTTTTTGTTGTGACAAAATGTTCAAACTTAAGAAAGCATCCTTCCCCTTTACAATGAGTATATGGAATGTGAAGAAATTGAAATCATTTAAATATATATATATATACTATTTTGTGCCAAATAGGAGCAATCCTATTCTTTACCCTCTTCTGAGTGCTATAAAGAACATTGACTAATCCAGAGTTTGGTCCCTAATTCTGTGGTTAGGCTGGGAGTATGTTGGCTGCCACTCCAGAGCTCCCACTACTCCCTCACCTAAGGGCTAACAATCTTGCATTAGTTTCTAATCAATTAGACCAAATTGAGGATTTTAATCTGTCACCTCAAAATCTCTAATTTTGCATCCAACAAAGTATATTTTCTTATTTATTTGCACACAATCCCATGGATGACATACTCTCCCGTGAAATCAAATGTGATTCTCCCTAACTTGTAGAAATCATATCTCATTTAAGAACATATGTCTCTCAACAAGTTTTAACATTTCAATTGGTCAGATCAAAAAGTAAATGAAGAACGGAGTTCAAATCATCACAAATTATTAATATTTAAAACCGTAGAAAACAAAATCTATTCTTCACAAAATCATATCTCAAAGTAGGGAGAAGGATAAAAAAGACTATTCAAAATTCATGAGAAGGATACAACAAAACATGGTTTCATATATAAAAACAAGTTTACAAAATAAAAGAAATAAAAAAACAACTTATCTTACAATCATTCCCAAGAAAATTTTTAGAAGTTCTCTCCAAGCCTTTCTCTATTTACAATCACTCCCAATTCTCTCTTAGAAGTGTAATGAAGAAGAAATCCCTTCCCTCTCCTCTTACAACCTAGAAGAAAATCTCCTCTTCTCTCTCTATCTCTAACTCTCGCCCACTTTCTCTCTCCATCATGCCACACATACTTGACAAATGAGAAGTCTTCTTCTTTAATTTTTTGGGTTGCCTCCTTTGGAAAAGAATTCAAAATTAAAATTCCCACCAAAAATCAACTCTTTTAAATTCAAAAGACATTTGATCTAAGAGATATATCCCTTCATAAAAGAACCTTCCAAAGTGTCTAGATGCATTGAATCACTCCAAGAGGTGTGTAGAATAAGTTTCCTTTTGAAATTCACGCAAAAATTCACCTCAAACCACCTTAATTTGAAAAATTCATCATTGGCGCATCATGCGCCAGTTCTCTGGATTTTGGCGCATCATGGGCCGATCTGGCTCATGCGCCAGTTCTCTAGATTCTGGCTCATCATGCGCCAGAATCCCAAAATTCGTTGTTTTGGCTCCAAAATTTCATCCTTTTTGCCATTTTTGCTTCAATTCCTAAAAATGATATACTTGCAACAAAAAACATGAATTTACCCATCTTTAAAGTGAAATATCACAAAAAATAAGCATAAAATAAATATTTAAAACAATATATTATTTTGGTCTATCAAAATCCCCCAAGCTTAAATGTTACTTATCCTCAAGCGACACCTTTATTACATTGTTAAGTGACACTTTTACTACATAAAAGCATATGACTTAGGATAACTTTTATACTTTAGTTTAATAAATAGAATAAGAAAATTTAAGAAAAACCCTTCAATAACTTTGATTCAATCTATGTCTAGGAATACTTAGTAATTAAATTTAAGATTTCTGAATCTCTATTCATTTCAAGAAGAATTGTAATCTGTCATATTAAGAACTTTTAGACATTCATATGAAAAAGAATTTCATGAAAACTTTATTAGGAATGCTACTAATACTCCAATATAAGTTTATAAAATGTAATAAAGCTCCTTCTTAAGTTGATTCAAGTAAAGCTAATTTTTTATTAGGCATCTCCTCAAGCTTCTCCTCACTTATATATTCTTTTCCTTTATTTTCTTTTTCTTTTTCTTTCTCTTTTTTTTTTCTTTTCTTTTCTTTTAGGATCTTTTCAATCATCCTTTCTTTTCTTTTTCTTTTTCTTTTTCTTTTCCAAGTGAGGATTAATATAACTAGATAGCCTTTAATAATTTTGAACTTCACTATCTTCTTCTTAAAGTCAAAACTCTATACTTTTCTTCACTTTATAAATTCATAGTAGCTTATGATTAATATTAGCCTTAATGATTTTTCATAAATTTTTACTCTTTTCTTCTTATATGAATTTCTAAGGTTTTTAATATTTCAAAATTACAAATTCCTTTACTTTAAATAGAAAAACATAGCCTTATTCTATCATAAATCCTATCATACCAAATATCTTTAACTTTAAAATTGGACCTTCATTATTAAAAACTCTTTACCTAAGTTTACCACAATATTTATAAATAGAAGTATTGTCATTTAAAGTTAAATCTTAATATCCCAGGCCATATTAAAATAATTTTTTTAAAAATATAGTTATTTGAGGACAAATAAAATTTAGTTTACTTCTTTTCAAAATAAATTTTTCTTTCCCTTAAACTTAAGTTTGTAAACACTTTTAAAAATATTTTTAGTATAAAATTTTGTAGGTGAAAGAAAACAATAAATGCATGAAAATAAAACTTGACCTGTAGATGATTTCTGACTATAGAAATGGGCTTTGGTATACTGCAGGTACTAACTGTAAACTACATACAACCTTTAAAACATTAAATAAAACATAATATATTCTAGAGAACTTGCTGAGAATTAAAAACAGATATACAAAAATTGAAAATACTAAAACTAAAGAAAAAGTGAAAGTCTTCAGTTATTATTACTGATGCAGTTCACACACAACATAATTTTTTTACTACAACAAGTTCCAAATAAAATTATATCACAATACACTCACAAATAACAAAAAAACATCAAAATACACTAAATTAAACTCATAAAAATCAATTCTAATCTCCTTCCTCTTCATCATCAGAATCTTCTTCTTCTTCTTCTTCTTCTTCTTCATCATCATCATCATCATGAATAGGAGCATAGAGAGTGAAACTAGGGCAAGAAAGAAAGTTCACATCAGGTTCACCCCTAAGATGTCTTACCATAGCATTTTTAAAATCAATATCAAGTTGAACTCTCCTCTATTGATATTCACCATTATAAGCATTTCTTGCTCCTATCTCTCTCAACTGAGTTTGAATATTAACTATGTCCATTTGTTGAATTATCAGTTGGTCCATAATACTTTCAAGTGATGCAGATCGAGAAGTAGATGCCCCTGCAACAGATGTAGAGGGCCTATCCCTTTTTCCACTTCTAAATTCAACAAATGATTCTACTCTATGAATCATATGCCTCCCAATCGGATTTTATGGCTGTAATCTTTCTTCATTTCTATGGGATTCTACTCCTGATTGTTCATATAGAATGAAAATCAGGGCAGGGTATCCAAAACCACCAACAGTAGAACTACCAGCTATACTTCGAGCATGTTGAACTATAAGTGCACCAACATCTATTCCCTTCATGTTCTAAATGCAATAGTTTAGTACAACTCTGTCTTTTGTAACATCGGCCAAATGATTTGTTGGCAACAGTCTAGCAGAAATGAAGAGGTGCCATACTTTTGACTAAATAGTCAACATGGAAGCATGGAAGTTAACTATCTTGTTATTCTTAATCTTCAACTCTCCTCTTCCATCAGTAAAAAATGCAATCACTTAACCCAGTGATGAATCAGTCATCACGAATGTTGCGTATTCATCGAAAAATATACCCCTCAAACCATAAAAAGTATTGATCCGACCAGCAGTAAATTCAACTTGTTTACCTCTAACTATGATGTGATCATCATTAGTGAACCTCAGGTTTGCATAAAACTCTCGAACTATCCAGACAATCACTACTGTAGTGAAGTACCAAAATCTTTCACAGTTTCTGGCAAGAATCAGTCTCTCGACCTCGCCACCCGAGTTTGCAAATGCCCGTTCTTGAATCATTCTTTTTGTATCCATATGAGTATTGTAACTATGTTGAGCTTTGAAACTAATAAATCTTTGTGCATTGAATTCCTCGGACAACCTTCCTCTCTTAACTCAGGGAGCCATTTGAAAACTCTACGAAAATCCAAATATAGTCCAAATAAATCATTAAATCAAAAATCTAACTCCTCAAGCAAGATTATTTGGTAAGAAATTTTTCACCATAAGTTTTCTTCAAAAATTTTCATAAAAAATTCCAAATTTTGGATATCCCAAATCCCTGGTGAAAATAAAAAATTTCTAAGTTAGAGTGAAGCTTTTTCCAAGTAAAGATGAAATATATGGTTTTTCGCCTCTGAATCCTTCTCTTTAGCCCACAATGTGATGCCCTAGACCAAGGTCTTGAGGTAGGAGACGACTTAAGCAGTGAAAATGGAGTTCACCCGTGCGATTCCATGATTTTTTAGGCGATTTAAGGCTATATGGTGTGTGCGGGCCTTTGGCGCATCATGCGCCAAGGCTCTGTAAATTGGCGCATTATGAGCCAGAGCTTAAATTCACCAAGTTTCGGTTTTTGTGGAAATCTGTTTCGTATCACTTTACATTAACCTCTATTTGACTCAAATAAACCTTTATAAGCATATATAAACATCACACTAACACCAAACTTTCACAAACAACACAAAACTCACATTTACATTTATATATAAAATTCGCGCTATTACAAACTAACATTTTTCAAGCCAACAAACATCAAATTCAGTGTTCTAAAGCAAACCAACATCCTAACACTGAAATATAAACATCAAAATTCAAAACATAAACATAGATAGTATTCATTAGAAAGGAAATGAAATCCAACTCAATAAAATAACAAAAACAAATAGTACTAAATAAAACATTATGTGCATAAATTAAGATCAAACATCTTCTTCACTATCGTCCTTCTGGATATCTCCCATAGATTAGTAGTGCACATACAAGTTGTAGAAGGGTCGAAATGAAAATTCATCAGTTTAATTTTCCTCCTCAATCCAAGCATGTTTCTTGAACATACGTACCAAACCATCTTCAATACGCCCGGTATGTTCAAAATGTTCCTTTAGTCTCCAATCTAGATGATCCAGCATTTCAGTAATATTCCCAATCACATGCATGAGATTCTGCACCTCTTTTCAATCTTCTTGATCTTCTTCAAAAATGCACTCAAGTTGTAGTAGGGTTGAACAGGTGATGAATTCTGAGATCCTTGATCCATCAACACATTCATATCATTTTCATCTCCCATTCTAATATAATTGCAATAGACTTCTAGATCCATCAGCTTCCAAAGAAGAAGCACCTTTTCCCAACTTTCAGAAGATACTTGCGATTGACTGCATATGAGGAAAATTGTGGATGGATGTCCAAGTCCAGTTGCAGATCCATTGATAATCAAACCCAAAATTGATTTCACAATAATAGCTCCAACATCAATAGGCTTTCCGGTTTGAATGCAATAATTTAAAATTGCGCTCTCCTATGTTACCTTACTAATCTTCATAGTAGGTAGTAGTTTTGATGAAATGAAGAAGTGTCAGGCTTTTGAAACTAGATTTAAAAATGACGAGGGAAAACTTACATTTCCATCATCTCTGGCCTCCCAATTTGCGTCTTCATTCGTAAGGTAGCGGTAGAGTTCATTCATATTATCTCTTGTAGGGGTAAAATTTACATAATGGAAGATAGGCACATTCTTAATCATAAACATCTCATTTATTCTTGAAGGAGTGAATTGCACAAACCCGCATTACACGTATATCATTTCTTGGTTAATCCCTAGAAGATTTGCATAAAATTCTTTTACTGTAGGAACAACAACAACGACAGTAGTGTAGCAAAGTACTTCCCAACGCCTCTACGCAATAGTCTATTCTACTTGAGTATTCGACATGTTGAATCCTCGATTCACAAATCTCCTTTCTTTGATAAGCCTCTTCTTCACTAGCACTCGATCATTTAACTTCTGTGCATCAAAACTGACAAACTTTCTCCAGTTGAAAATTTCAAATCTAGTAGATTTTTTAGAGTGGGAAGCAATAGGATTTGAAAAGTGACGACTCTTCCCTCGATTTCCCCCTAAAATATAGTTTAGATTCGGCTTTTAGGTGTTATATGGAGAAGAAACCGCTAAAACCTGCTAAAAACCACTATTTGACACATTTTAAATTATTTTTGGACACGCGACGCATAATGCGCCAGCTCTCTGGAATCCAACGCATCATACACCAGTTCCAAAATTTTTTGCCGATTCAATTTTGATCCAATAAACTCTCAATTTTTCCATAAAATTAGGAAAATAATGATGTTTTTAAATATTTTATCAAATACATGGACTACATAAATACCTAAACATAAATATAAGTAAAATATTTCAAACAAAACAAACTCAATTTTCCAATCTGTGCCCATTCACTTTAATTACACTCATTTGTCACTACGTATTTATGGAAAAATTTTATGTTTATATATTTAATGGAAATATTTCACACCTCCTTTCTTTAGAACACAGTGAATTGGACTTACCCAAGCACTGTCTGAAATAGGATATATTATTCCAGCATCTAACCATTTTAAAATATCTTTATTCACAACTTCTTTCATCATAGGATTTAATCTCCTTTGAGGGTCAGCTCTCGGTTCATGTTGATCTTCTAATAAGAAAAAAATTTTGTGCATACAAATCAGAGGACTGATTCCTTTAACATCAGCTAATGTCCATCCAAATATTTTCTTATATCTTTTCAAAGTTTCCAACAACTGTTTTTCTTGCGTATTAGTTAATTCTGAGGATACTATAACAGATAATGTAGATAAATCTCCTAAAAATACATACTTCAATGTGTAGGATGTGTTTTTAGTTCTAGTTCAGGAGGTTTCTCAATAGATGGAATCAAATTTTTGTTACTTTCTACAGGGTCTAACATTTCATATTTTTCCTGAACATAATCCAAATCCCCTTTACTCACTTCCATAGGTTCATCTTGAATTTTATCCTCATCTTGATAATCCATATATTCCTTTTCAAATTCACATTCAAAAGTCTTCTTTAAATATTAATGGCTTAAATATTCATTAATACCCATTCTGAATCATTCAATCTCTTACTCTTTTATAGGCTATCAAATTGATTTTGCAATATTAAATGTAACCTGTTGATCACTAACTCTCATAGTTAGTTCTCCTTTCTGCACATCTATCAATGCTCTTCCAGTGGCTAGGAATGGTTTTCCTAAAATGATAGGAATTTCCTTATCGTCCTCCATATCTAATACAATAAAGTCCACAGGAAAGATAAACTTATCAACTTTTACCAAAACATCTTCTAAAAATTTTTTGGGATAGGTAATCGAATGATCAGCTAACTGAAGAGTTACATTTATAGGTGAAATATCTCTTAAGCCCAACCTTTTGAATATTGATAACGGCATAAGATTAATACTTACTCCTAAATCTCATAAAGCTTTTCCATAGAATCGTTCGCCAATAGCACAAGGAATTGTAAAACTTCAGGATCTTTAAGTTTTTCATGAAGCTTTTTTTGAATTATAGCGCTACACTATTCACTGAGTGCAACAGTATCATTATCTACAAACTTACTTTTCTTATTAAGTATATCCTTCATGAACTTCACATAGCTTGGAATTTGTTCTAAAGCTTCAAAAAATGGAATGTTTATCGTTAATATCCTCAAAATTTCCAAAAATTTCAAAAATTGATTATCTCTATGTTTCTGCTTCAATCTTTGAGGAAATGGAGGTGTTGGTCTTTTTACAGTGATTTTCATTAGTTTAATTGGACTTTCTGCTTTAAAATGAAAATCTTCACCAGATTTTTCATTTTCCACCTCATCTTTTTCAACTTCAACTTCTTGTTAAACTCTATTTCCTTTTTTTTTTCCACTTCTCAGTTGAATAGCTTTAATTTGCTCTTTGTTCTGATCTTTAGGATTTACTTCAACATTACTAGGCAATGTTTATGGAGGTCTATTACTAAGTGCGGTAGCAATATATCTCAATTGATTTTCCATGTTTATGATTGTAGCTCCTTGACTTTGTAATTGACTACCCATTTGCAATATCAATTCTTCCATTGATAGCTTTTTCTCCTTATTATGCAAATTATTATATCCTGGGGGGGTAATAAGGTTTATAAGTTTAATTCACTTGATTGTTGGAGTTTCCTAATGGGTTCGCAGTAGTGTTTCCTCATTACGAATTTACAACATTAGAGTTATTATTACTCCAACTAAAGTTTGGATGATTCTTCCATCCAGGATTATAATAATTGGCATAAGGGTTATTAGAAGGATTGTTTATTGCATTTAAAGTCTCATAAGAAGACTGAGATTCTATCAATTGTCCCAATGAGTTTTCCTCAAACACAGGTGTTTGTCGACACTATTTTTAGGTTGGGAAAGGGGCTTGCCCTTATAGGAAGCATGTCCGAACCCAACTTAATATAAACCCTATTTAATTCTTTATATTAAATAGGGGAACTTGTCGGCAAATACAAATGTTTCGCAGACTAGACGGACGTCATACTTTTCTTAGTTTATTTGATCAAGCCTCATCCTCAAGTCTTGTGCTCATCCTTCGAGATCGATACAAGATTTGAGGTACAGTGATCTTTCATTTAAACTATGAAAAATATGGGGTCAGTTTGATTTCATACTTCCACGTCCTTCCAAAGTGGGTGATCGGATTTCGATTCCGACGACCGACAACTTCTTACGGGCAACTCCCCTCCAACCAAAAATAGCACCGACAGCTTCTGGCGACTCCGAAGTCATCTAAGAAAACTCTTTATAAAAATCAGAAAATATTATCTCCAATGAGGTCAAATGGATAGGACTTTTCAACGATATCAGATAAAGAGGTGTGAAATGGGATTGGCTCAAATTTGGAGCATTTTGTTTTTGGAATCCAAAGGAGGAAGAATTAGGGGATATCATAGATCCAGAGGGAAACCTCGGTGACCTCCCAAGCTATCCTATTATTTGGCTTCAGTTTTGAGGAGAAATTATTTAAGTGTTTCATCCTATCAATTTTATTTAATTAGGTCTTACATTTGTGTAAAACGATCACACAAATCACCTAGAAGATGTGAGGATTTAGGTCGTAATAAACAACAACCTTGAAATCCTAAGACGAGTTAGGACTTATATTGTATAGCAGGGTATACAAAGGCTTAAAGATAAGTTAAGGATTTATGTTGCATAATGATACACTGAGAATATATGCATTTTTAGACTCATATTTTATACCTATTTTTGGTGATATTGCACTTTAATGGAAGTTATTTTGATGTTTTCTTGTAGGTTGTTGATTTTTAGGGATTAAAGCAAAAAGGATGAAGTTTGGAGTCAAAATGACATTTTTTAGGAAATACTCAGCGCTGGCAGTGCCAAGGTCAGCGCCGATGGCACAGAAAAACAGAAACCTGGAGGATTTTTACCAGCACTGACAGCGCCAGACTTGCGTCGCTAGCTCTGATGGCGCCAAAGGTGGTTCAGACCCCGTTTCTAGAAGGTTCGATGTATTTGGATGATTTTTGAAGATTTTTTGGAGGCACCTCTTGGAGAACCAACCTTGGGCTTTATTTGGGGCCAAATTTCATCAGAAAAGGGGCTCCTCTACATTTATTTTTCGCTCTACAGCATTCCACAAGGCTACATTTCCATAATCCATCTTCATTTCACCTCATATTGGAGTCAATTAGTAATTTTGCTTTCATAGTTTAGAGTTTTTGTGGTGGGAT
>NW_018251093.1:10796-12463 GCF_001263595.1 Phalaenopsis equestris | reverse complement strand
AATATAAACCCTATTTAATTCCTTATATTAAATAGGGGAATTTGTCGGCCAATATATTGGTTTTCGCAGACCAAACGGATGTCATAACTTTCTTTAGTTTATTTGATCGAGCCTCACCCTTAATTCTTGTGTTCATCCTTCGGGATAGATACAGGATTTGAGGTAAAGTGCTATTTCATCTAAACTATGAAAATTATGGGGTCAGTTTGACTTCATCTTTTTCAAAACTAAAATTTTAAAAAAAAAACATCCTTCCGAAGCGGGCAACGGGATTTCAATTCCGATGACTGACAGCTTCTTACGGGCAAACCCCACACCAAAAATAGTGCCGACAATTAGAAAACTTCATCACATAAACATACTTTACTAGTTAGTGTTTTAAACTTTGCATTTAAATCTTACTAGAGTTAATAATTTAGTTCTGATAGTATCTGAAACATTCGAAAGTAGTGACAGTAATTTTGTTTTATTTCTGTGAATTACCTAGTTAATTTCTCATTTCAAATTTAAACCTTCCTCGTGGGATCGATATTTGGGACTTAAATAGAAAGTCTTATATTACTTGATAATGATACGTATACTTCCGTAGAGTCCCAACATTAAGTGCTTAATGTTATTATTCATAAAATACCACATTAAGTTTTTGACACCGTTGTAAAGCGGAGTCTACTTTATAAATTTTACATAACTATATTTTTCGGGATCAAGTTTTTGGCGCCGTTGCCGGGAAAAGTAACGGTAAATTAAATAAATTGGGTAAATTAGGAAATTTAGAGACAAAATATATAAAAAAATCAAAAATATATAAAATCAAAATTCCAAATAATTATATAACTATATATATTTAATAGTATTTCTAAGAAAATTTTCTTTGCTTATTATATTTGTTTATACAAAATATTGGATCTGAAGGTTTAGTATTTTACGATTCGGAATTAGAACGTACCATTAGAAAAATTTTAAAACAACAAAAACAAAATAAAAATTTGAACGAAATGGCGAATAACTTAGATAATCAAATAAATGAAAATTGAAAAAAACCTTTACAAGATTATGCTAATCCGACAACATATGAACTTCACTTAATTATTCAAAATCCTGGTGTTGCTGCTAATTCATTTGAGCTTAAACTTGCTATTATTCAAATGATATAAAAATAATCAGTTTGGAGGAACACCAACTGAAGATCCTAACTTACATCTTGCTAGTTTTCTTGAAATTTGTGCTACATTTAAATATGATGGGGTGTCTAATGATGCTATCAGGCTTAGACTTCTTCCTTTTTCACTAAGGGATAAAACTAAAGCTTAGTTAAATTCATTAGCATCTGGATCTATCAGAATTTGGGCAGAACTATCACAAAAATTTTTGGCTAAATATTTTCCACCCTCGAAAACCCCTAAGCTTAGAAACGATATTACATCTTTTGTGTCAGTTTGAAGGGGAAACAATATTTGAAGCCTGGGAAAGATTTAAGGATCTCCTTAGAAAATGTCCACACCATACTTTACTAGATTGGTTAATAATTCAAACCTTTTATAATGGATTAGTAGGATCTTTAAGATCTATTATAGATGTTGTTGCTGGTTGATCATTAATGTCAAAACCTTTTGATGAAGCGCACTATTTAATTGGAGAAATGACTGCTAATAATTTTCACTGGCCCT
>NW_018251093.1:10477-10765 GCF_001263595.1 Phalaenopsis equestris | reverse complement strand
ATTCTGATGCAATGTCTATTTTGGCATCTCAAATTGCTTTTATTTCTAAAAAGATTGATCAAATAGGAGTGAACTATTCTCAAATACCTCCAGTAATAGTGGAAAATTCACTAGGATAGATTATTGATGCTCAACCATCTTATAAAACCTTAAATATTATAAATAATCGAAATAACAATCCCTATTCTAACTATTTTAACCCTGGATGGAAAAATCACCCTAATTTTAGTTGGAATAATTATAATAATTTGGTGAATCCATCTGGAAATCTGAACAATCAAGGAAATC
>NW_018251093.1:9602-10411 GCF_001263595.1 Phalaenopsis equestris | reverse complement strand
AGCCTAACCCACAAGTTAAGGAAAAGAAGTTGACGATGGAAGAAGTGATGTTGAAGATGAGAAATCAAATACAAAATCAAGGGGCTGCTGTTAGAAATATTGAAAATCAATTAGGACATATTGTTACTGCACTTAGTAACAGACCTTCTAAAATTCTTCTGAGTACTGTGGAAGTTAATCCAAAAGATCAAAATAAAGAGCAAAGTAAAGCTATTTAATTACAAAGTGGAAAAGAGATAAAAACAAGGATCCAAAGAGAAACTGAATTTAATCAAGAGAAGGAAGAAATGGAAAATTATCAACAGGAAAATGAACAAACACAGGTTCCTTTTGAAAAACCGTCGCCTCCATTTCCTCAAAGACTAAAGCAGAAGAATAAAGATAAATAATTTACAAAATTTTTGGAAATCCTTAAGAAGTTAACGATAAATATTCCTTTTGTTGAAGCTTTAGAACAAATGCCATGTGAAATTTATGAAGGATGTATTAAATAAGAAAAGGAATTTTACAGATTGTAACACGATTGCACTCAGTGAAGAGTGTAGTGCTATTATTCAGAAAAAACTTCCTGAAAAACTAAAATATCCTTGTAGTTTTACTATATCTTGTGCAATTGGTGAAAAGTTTTATGAATAAGCTTTATGTGATTTAGGAGCGAGTATCAATCTTATGCCTTATCAATTCTTAAACGTATAGATTTGAGAGAAATTTTCCCTACTGCTGTAACTCTTCAGTTAGCTGACCGATCAATAACTTATCCAAAAGGAGTTATAGAGGATGTACTAGTAAAAGTGGATAAATTTATTTTC
>NW_018251093.1:3892-7340 GCF_001263595.1 Phalaenopsis equestris | reverse complement strand
TTTCCTAAAAATTCATCCTATAAAACACTCTAATGCTCAATGGGCATTGATGTCTCAATTATCCCTAAGAGTAAGGTAATTATCATATGTAATTTAATTTTAAAAATTATGTGGGTGAAGACTCTTAAAGAGGCAAGTTAGTGTTATTGGAACACCTAACCAAATTTTTGTTATAATTGGGCTTGTAGTTTTTGAAAGATGTTTTAATTTTAAATGATGTTTACTTTTCTAATCCTTATTTAAATGAAACTTAGTTTAGCCTAAGTCACTACTAAGCCCTTAAGACCTAGGTGAGTGTCTTAATTATCTTTGAAAAGATTAAGCTTTAGGTGATCATAATTCATGATTTGAATTTCATTTGAAAATCAAAATAGGGGTATTAAATTGTTTAATTATTGACTTCAAAAGTCATACCCCTAAGTCATGGGTTCATTTTATTTTAATAAACTCCCAAACTTTAATAATTTAGAAATTTATTAACTTATCTTTTCAATTAAGAAAGTGAGGTTGGTTTTTACCAATTAACCCCTTATGTTTCAAACATCCAAATTAAGATCAGAGATTACCCATTTCCCTCTTTAAGTTAAGCCTAAATGTTAATTAAGGCTACATTTCTAAAATTACATATTTGCCCTTAAGGCTCTAACACTTCATAATTTGTCAAATTTAATTCAAATAACTTTGAATTTTTTATTCTTCCTCACTCATGGGTTAGTTAAGACATCAGAGGATAAAATGTGATTTTTCAAAATTTAATTTAATTTATATAATTATTTTCATGAAAAAATGGTATTTTTCAAAGAAAATTTGCTAACTTGACTAAGGTGATGTCTAATCACTTGAATGTTTTACTGGAGGTAGACCTAGACTAGAGAAGTCTTTGGACCAAATTTCATAATTTTTAAAATTTTATTTGAATTATTAGAATTATTTTACGTTCTGGGATATTTTTTAAATATAAAATATTTTAAATGGGGAAATTAAGTTTTATATTTTTGAAAAATCTTTCTAAGGTTAGAGAAGTCAGAGGAGAAGATTTTATATTTTTCTAAGCTTTATTTGATTTATTGGAATTATTTTAGTAAAAGTCCATTTTTAGCCTTTAAAAATTATTTTTAAGCTTTAAAATTCAGTTTCTTTATTTACAAAATCAAGAAAAATATTCTAATTATTCCTAAGTGCTTAGAAAGAAATTTATAACATTTCCATAAATTTTATTATTTTGTGATTTATATGGATTTTTAATTATTTAAATATTTTAAAATAGGCTAAAAATCAAGTTTTTATTTTAAATATCAATTTAATTTTAGAAAATACCCCTGATCACAGAAAATTAAAAAAAACCAAGTTTTATAAACTTTCAAGTTATGCTTTGATTTTTAAAAACATTTTTATGCCAAAAATGTTATTTAACTTGAAAAATCAATTTAAGTTATCAAATTAACTTAAAATGCTTTGAAATTTTTACGGTGAGTGTTGTTTGTATTTTTTAAAATTAATTATCTTAGTGATTTAGGGTTTGTAAAGATTAGGTGTATGTTGAATGACTTGGCTCATGAGAAATTTTCGCAAGGGTTCTCTGATCATAGTAAACCTTTTAATCTCTGGTTATCATAAACCTTTCAAAAAATTTTTGGATTTTGTTAAGCAACATGCTAATTTCTATGATTAATTTAAACAAATAATGCATAAACTTGAAAAATGTGATTCTCTGTCTAGGGACCGCCTCTGACTTTGAAAAAGCAGGGAATGTTCGCTAAGACAGAGGCAACATCAAACTAAAATTTCAAGCTATGGTGATATTACTACATGCAAGGAGAATCAAAAAATCTAAATCAATGAGATTCAAATCTGTGTTTAATTAAATAAAAATAAAATATGCATCACATGGACTTAAAATTATTCTCCTCTATTCATTGAGCAAGGGGGTATTTTTATTTTGTTTTTGTGATTTTTTTACACCAAGATATGATTTTTATAAGTTAGGGGTATTTAAATAAATAGGAAAAATCCTTATTTATCTATTTAAACAGTACTGACTAGATCCTAGGCAGCTCCGAAGGCACGTGTAGTACGCTCTGGTTGGACGCCGCCATCCACGTAGCTGCTGACTTGACCCGCGGTTTATGTTCTGAAGCGCTGTCCGGCTCGATCTCCTCCGTCCATTCGATACACGCTTGATCAAACAGCTCCCCGTCATCGTCCCCGATAGAGTGATTCTGTGACTGTCCACTTTAAAACCTTAAGATCTCGACCTAGACTCAACCAAAACTTCAAATTTGATCTTATGACTCATCTAAGTGAGGCGAACACATCCATATGGTAATCATGCAATTAAATGAAGCCTAATTAAATGGAGAATCAACATGGGCTCGGGATGAAGAGAAGTTTTATACCTTTGCTCTTAGAAGTGAAGCTTTGATCAGAGGGTCTCAGCACATTCGTTATGACACAAAGAGGTTAGGGATCGAGTTTATGGTCTTGGTGTGAGGCTTTGATATGATTTTGATCACGGTCGGAAAGCCAGATTTGGGTGTTGGTCTAAAGTTATTATAGAGGCTATTTCAGAGGGGGATTTTGTGGGGCTTTGGCTTCTTTATCGGTTGTGAAGGTGTGGCCACAAGTAATTGAAGTTTGGTCGACTGTGAAAGTGTAATGAGCTCTGTCCTGGTTTTTAGCAGAGGTTTAAGCTCAAAATTGAGCTTCCACAGTGGAATTCAGTGGGGGAAGAGGGTTGGATTGCACTGAGGGGATCTCAGAGAAGCTCTGTGGTTGATTTAGAGAGGTCTCTCTAAGAGATTTTTAGCACACCTCCCATGGCCGTGGAGGTGCGTTTTTATAAAAATGTCCATGGGGTGGCCCCCAGGGCAAATGTTTGGGTGCATTGTGGTGCTTAAGTGAAGGGCAGAGGAGCTTTAAAATTTAGTTTTGCTGAGCTGGCCTTTAGGTTTGATTTGGGTGAAGTTCCATGGGGTTGGCTCTTGGTTTTTAGCTTCTCTAGCGACTAGGCCGGTCGGCCATGGCAGGGGGAGGTGGATAGGTGCTCAGGGCATCCAGGAGAATCTGTCAAAGCAACTTAATGCAATAAATGTTTAGTTTTAGTAAGGGTATCTTAAGCATGTGCATTTTTGGGAATAAAATCCCTTAATTTGGGGGACTTTTGGACCATGGCTTAGTTTAGGTGGTTATATGGGTTTTGGCTCAGTCTTACGGTCTAACCATTGGCTGAGGTGGAGTTAATTTGATGACTTTGGGGTGATTAGGCCATCTTTAATGCATGGGTTCAATGTGGGTTCAAGTGATCAAAGTTTGGGTTTGGGCTAGGTTATCCATGTCAATTGACCCAATTGATTGATCAATATTGTGTATATGATTGTTATGAAGATTTTTAGTGAAGGGTTGAAATGATTTTGAGTTCAATTGGTAGGTCAATTTGAGGGATTTTTGA
>NW_018251093.1:2318-2786 GCF_001263595.1 Phalaenopsis equestris | reverse complement strand
AAATTTCTAATGGTGAGGGTTCCTTGTTTAGTTTTCTAAGAATAGTCAATAGGAAAGTCCTATGGCTATACCTTAGGCTACTAAAGAGGAAAAACTAAACCTCAACCAAAAGTGAGGTCAACACCTACCCATTTAAAGTATGTATTTTTAGGAAAGTCATCTACATTGCCGGTTATTATATCTTTTGAGTTAACTGAGATTCAAGAACAAAAGTTGGTATAAATATTAAAAAAGTATAAAAAGGTTTTTGGATGGACTTTAGCAGATATTAAAGGAATTAGTCCTTCAATTTGTATGCACATAATTTTATTAGATGAACAACATGAACCTAAAGTTGATCCTCAGAGAAGATTAAACCCAATAATGAAAGAAGTTGTTAAAAAAGATATTTTAAAATGGTTAGATGCTGGAATTATATATCCTATTTCAAATAGTGCTTGGGTAAGCCCAATTCACTGTGTCTCGAAG
>NW_018251093.1:0-2080 GCF_001263595.1 Phalaenopsis equestris | reverse complement strand
GTTTACAAGCCCATATGGAACATTTGCTTTTTGTAGAATGCCTTTTGGACTATGCAATGCACCTGCAACATTTCAAAGATGTATGATGTCAATTTTTAGCAATTTTATAGAACATGGAATGGAAGTGTTTATGGACGATTTTTCCGTTGTTGGAACTTCATTTGAATTATGCCTTAATAATTTAGAAAAAGTTTTGGAAGTACGTGAAAAAGTTAATTTAGTATTAAATAAGGAAAAATGTCAATTTATGGTTACTGGAGGTATGGTACTTGGGCATAAAATTTTTGAAAAAGGCATGGAGGTAGATCCTGCAAAAATCCAAGTTATAGAAAAATTACCACTACCTACTAATGTTAAAGGGGTGAGAAGTTTTCTAGGACATGCTGGTTTTTACAGGTGCTACATAAAAATTTTTCAAAAATAACTAAGCCTCTATGCCAACTTTTAGAAAAAGATACGAAATTTGATTTTAATGAAAAATGCATAAAAGCATTTAAATTATTAAAGAAAAACCATTTGAAATAATGTTCGATGCTAGTGATTATGCTATTGGGGTTGTATTAGGGCAAAGGCACGACAAAGTTTTTAAAGTTATATATTATGCTAGTAAGACTCTAAATGTGCTCAAATTAATTATACCACTACTGAAAGAGAGTTATTAGCTATTGTTTATGTCTTTGATAAATTTAGACCTTATTTAATTGGAACTAAATCTATAGTGCATACAGATCATTCTGCTATTAAATACTTAATGCAAAAGAAGGATGTTAAACCAAGATTAATTAGATAGATGCTTTTATTGCAAGAGTTTGATTTTACCGTGATTGATAGAAAGGGAAATGATAATCAAATATCTGATCATTGGTTTAAAATAGAAATAGAGATATTAACTAATTTTGCAAATGAAATTTTAGAGAATTTCCCTGATGAACAAGTATATAGTATTGATGAAATGGATGTACCGTGGTATGCTGATATAGTGAATTATATTGTAAGTGATATTCTATCACCTGATATAAAAAATCCATAATTAAAGAAGTTTATATATGATTTAAAAAACTATATTTGGGATGACCCATATTTATATAGACAATATAAAGATCTAATTATTAGAAGATGTTTGCGTTATGAAGAAACTCAACAGATAATTGAAAGATGTCATGATTCTGAATTTGGAGGACATTTTAAAATAAATGGAACTGCATATAAAATTTTACAAGCTGGATTTTATTGGCCTACTATTTTTAATGACGTTAATGAATATATTAAAACATGCGATAGATGTCAACGTGTAGGAAATATTTCTAGAAGAAATGAAATGCCTCTAAATTACACTTTTTTATGTGTTAGGATTAGATTTTATGGGACCATTTATGCCTTCATTTGGAAAACTATATATATTACTTGTTGTCGATTATATGTCCAAATGGATTGAAGCTATTGTTGTCCCTAGATGTGATGTTCGGAGTGTTTCTAAAGTTTTAAATAAAAATATTTTTATAAGATATGGAATACCGAGAGTAGAAAGTAATTATTAATGATGGAGAATCTCACTTCAAGAATAAGAGAATCAAAAAATTAATTAAGAAATATGATATTATGCATAGATTCTCTACTGCTTAGCGGAAAAGTAAGGTTTTGGTTATCTACCCAACCCTAGGTCATATCTTGGTGGGTCCCTATTGACTTGGTTAAGGATGATCTTTGTTAAACAAAAAATATTAAGTTTAGTAGACTTCTAAGGTGTCCAACAGATCTGGAGGAAGAAGCAGGTCCATGCTTCCCTCTCACTACCTGGTGAAAAGCCCCGAGCTCATTTAAACTTATTATGTTGCTTAATAATGCATTCTATGAATACCTTTAATGCTCAGTGAACATTGATGTTTCAATTATCTTTAAGAGTAAGGTAATTATCATTTGTCATTTAATTTGGAAGTTATGTGGGTTAAGATCCTTAAAGGGGGCAAGTTAGTGTTATTGAAACACTTAGTCGATTTGAGTTCTAATTTGGGCTCAGGGTGTTCAAAGGTGTTTACTTTATATTAATTCTTCTAATTCTTATTTAATCAAATTTGATTTT
>NW_018251092.1:549979-557383 GCF_001263595.1 Phalaenopsis equestris | reverse complement strand
GAATCGGATTCAAGAATCTTAAGTTTTGATACCGAATGACACCGACAAAGGGTAGGGGTACGGAATTTAATAATAAAGTAGATAGAAAACGTAAAGAATTGAAATCAGTAAAAAGAAATTGAAATTGGGGAAAATAATGAAAAAGATACAAATGAGATACACTAATCAAATGAAAGATACAAGATACCCGAGATGTCACCACCAATAATGATGGGATCCAGTTGCCACAACTCAACGTCGTGGATACAAGCACATTCCCATCCAGGAACCTACAGAGCCAAAGCTCAAATCTTTCTACTTCATTCTAAAAGTCCCCTAATGTAGAACAAGGTCATCTATTTAATAAAGAAACTTAAACCCTAAATCTAATACAAGTAAATGGATGAAAGTACACTTAGAAATACATTGACCCCTCAATTCGACTCAAATGACTCGACCACACTATTCCAGATTGGTTATAGAAATTAACATCATGCTATTAAATGATAACAACAACAACAATATCCTTACTAAGTGGGGTGTGACTACATGCATCCTTTTTCTCCATTGGGTTCTATCGCGTGTCATATTTTCATTTAATTCTAATAGATTAAGATCATTTTTTATACAATATGCTCAAGTTTTTTTAGGTCTACCTCTGCCTTAACATCAGTCAAATCTAAAACATCTACTCTCTTAAACGGATCATCAGATGGTCGACATTTAATGTAATCGAACCATCTAAGACGAATCTCTCTAATCTTGTCCGCTATTGGAGCTACACCAAGCCTATCACAGATATATTCATTTTGCATTTTGTCTCTAAGTGTCAAGCCACCTAAGCATTCTCATATCAACAACACTTAACTTCGGTTTATGCTTTTATTTTAAAGGCCAACATTCTCTGCCATAGTGCATTGTAAGTCTCACTACAATCTTGTAAAAATTTTCTTTTAATTTAAGCAATACTTTCGATCATACAATAAGCCCGAAGCATTCCTCCACTTCAATCAACTAACTTCAATTGTACTAATAACATCTCCTATATCACCATCACTTTGAACAAGAGACCTAAGTTACTTAAAACATTTACACCTTTTAATGATTTGATCACCCATAGTCACAACTCTGTCACTAGAGCTACTACTAAAATTATATTCCATGTATTCAGTTTTAGTTCTACTCAAACAAAGGCCTTTAGACTCAAATGAAGACCTCCATAATTCAAGTTTTTCCTGAGCTCTTTCTCTAGTCTTATCCACAAGAAGGATAACATCAGCGAAAATCATACACCAAGGTACATCCTACTATAAATGTCGAGTAAGAACATTCATAACTAAAGCGAAAAGATATGGCTTAAAGCCGATCCCTGATGTAATCCACCCGAAATAGGAAAATACTTCGTCAATCCTCCTGTTCGAACACAAGTAACAACTCTAATATGTATATCTTTATTGACTTTATATAATTCATATCAACATCTTTCTTCTCCAGAACTCTCCAAAGAACTTCTCTTGGAACATTATTGTAAGTTTTTTCTAAATCAATAAAAATCATGTGTAGATCCTCCTCATTTCTCTATGCTTCTCCATCAAACCTCTCAATAAATCTATAACTTCTATAGTGGACCTGCGCGACATAAATTCAAACTGATTATGAAAAATTTTTGTACCACGTCTTAATCTATGTTCAATTACCCTCTGTCATAATTTTAAAGTACGACACATCAACTTACTTCCTCTATTATTTGCACACTCTTGTGCATCCCTTTTATTCTAAAAAAAAATTGAGATCAAAATAATTTTTCTCCACTTTTAAAATACTATTAAAAATTTTAGCAAGTCAAGAAACTCTCAAATCTCCTATATATTTCCACACTTCAATTGAGATATTATCAGGTCCTATTGATTTTCCACCCTTGGTTCTCTTTAAAGCCTCATCAATTTTTTTTTTACTAATGCGACAGTAAACATAAAATATTTTATTATTATCAATGATATTAAGATCACTAAAGTCGATTATATTTTTCAGAAACTTCATTGAAAATTTATCAAAATAGCTCCCTCACCTATGGTGAATGTCTACTTCTAAGAAAAACATATATTGATTTTCATCTTTACTGCTCTTTTTTTTTGGCTAGTTTATACATATATTTTTCCTTCTCTTTAGTATATAATCTATTATAAATGTCACTAAAAACATAATTTTTAGCCCCACAAATTGTTCTATTATAATCCCTCGGGCTACCTTATATTTTTTTTCCAATTCTCAAAGCCTTTACATTTAAACCAATTTTCAGAACACAATTTCTTATTTTTTTATCTTTTATTGCACATTATTATTCCATCGCAAATTATTTTTATTTATAGAAAATTTTTCTTTTGACTCTCCAAGTACATCGTTTGCCACTTGTTTAATAACATTTGTTACTTTATTCCACATAGAATTTGCTTCTTCACGAGCATCTCAAATCTTGAAATCTTGAAGTTTACTCTTAAAAATAATTTTATTTGTCTTTTAGGTGCTCCCATCTAATTCTATGATAATAATTCATAGTATTTTTTATCATATAACTCTTCATCTTAAAATTCATAACTAATAATCAATAGCGAGTATTTAAAATTTCACTTGAAATTACCTTACAATCTTTACATTCTTGACCATCTCTTCTTTCTCATAAGAAAATAATCAAATTGTATTTTATTAGATTCATTCTTATAAATAATAATATACTCATCTCTTTTCTTAAATAAATTATTAGCAATAACAAAATCATACGCTGAAGCAAAATCTAAAATGGTTATACTTTCTTCATTAATTATTCCAAAACCATAGCCACCATAAGTATTTCTAAAATCTTTTATCACTTTACCAACATGTCCATTTAAATCTTCTCCAATAAAAATTCTTTCAAGAGACATTATTTGTATTAATTTTTTATGTCATTCCGGAATTTTTTTAGAATCTATATCTAAACTTATTTGAGAAACATAAACATTTATAACAGAAAATAAAACCTTAGTATCAACAACAATCTTAAGGACTATACTACTATCTTCAATTCTATTAATTTTTATTGCATTATCTTTCAAACTCTTATCCATAATTACACTACACCAGTTTTAGTGCTACTCTTATATGAATATCAAAATTTAAAACATAAGCTCTTAATCTCCTTTCGTCCTTTCTACAATCAATTTAGTTTATTGAATCTATAAGGTATTTATTTTTTTACGAGTCATAATATCAATTAATTCCATTAGTTTACTTGTGAGAGTACCTATTTTCCAAGATCCTATCATGTAAATGTCCATCATGCAATCAAAAGTGTTCAAGTGAATTTTTTAAAGGATGAATTATTATAAATCTCTAGAAATGCGATACTTTCGTGCGAATCGTCTTAGTTTGGATGGATCGGCAATGAAGAAAAGCTAATCCTTTAATATGATATGAAGCTAAGATGACAACCTCCATTGAGATTTGAATTTCATATTGGGATCAATTTAACTATAAATGAAGGTATATTATAATTCATATATTTCGGTAAATATCATTAAAATTTGTAAGGATAAAATAAGCCACTTAAGCTTAGTTAACATAATGTTTAATATTTTCAGAAAAAAAAAAGACCTTTGTGAAGGACAAAATTAAGTTGAAGAGACTTTAGCGCTTGATTGGCGGGTTTTTAAAATTCGGACTGATGTGAAGCACAGCTCAAAAGTGTGAGACTTGTGATGCGATATTTACCCTTTTCAAAATTTTACATAAAAGAGTGTTATTTCAAATTGAGTTCTTTCAAAATTTTTAATATTGTTTATTTAATTAGAGGACAAGAATTATTCAATTTATAAAATCAACACTATTTTAGTTTTATCCACTTACCATGTAAATCAAAAGCATACCATTTAACAGTTTGTTCTATTTTTAGAAAGATTTTTTTGTGTAAAATTTAAACGGTACATACTAATATGGTGTATTAATAATACAATTTATATTGGACAAATTATGTAGATGCAAATACGGCTGATATTTGATTATGAGTATTTTTCACTTGTTTTTTAATTATTTATTAATTTTAATTTGATCTATAACATATCTTGGTTATTACCACTGATTGATGCTATTGCGCTGCTGTTATGTCTGTGTTGAAATACTTCTCCTGTATAATGTTTTTTAAATAAATAATACAAGATGAATGGTTAATATTGGGCACTTTTACCTGTAGAATGTCTTTCATTTCTAAGGTTTTTCTTTGGCTTTGTTTCTGAACTTTTCATTTGAAACTTCAGCCAAATGGGTCCATTCGTGGTAGTATCCAAGATATATGCAACAAAATTTATGCTCTCAACTCTGACTTCTGTATCTGTCAAACAGTCCAAAATTATGCGTTATTAAGAGGCATTTTATTTTTTCTGCTCTCATCTTCAGGTTTACCTAAATAATTAAAACGAATTGAATCGGTTTAATCATTCTTGCTTAAGCTAAATTTTTTTATGGAATAATATAGTTGGCTTCTTTCCATACTTCAATGGTTCCATATGATTTTTCTACTTAATAACTTTGTCATGGCTTTTGGTCGACGTAAGTAGCTAATTCATATTAGTTGAATGTATGATGTTGTGATTGATTTGAAAGTAAATTTAATTAGTCTTTTGGTTGAAGTGATAATAACTTGCTGCAAATTTTGTTTTCCTATCCAGCTGTGTTTATCTGACTTTTTCTGATCTCATTTTATTAACGCAAGAATAAGATGGTTATAATTTTTTTATCATGCAATGGAAATATTATTACTTTACGGAATTTTGAATCATACCTATTTCACAATATGTCTTATGTAAGCTGGAATGGCTTATAGAAGCCTGATTAGACAGATAAAACTATGTTGCTTAGTGGAGGCAATTTGTTAAATACAAATTTCAGTCAGTAATTATTTGATGAATATATATTAGGGTCACTAAGGGTCTGTTTGGGGCAGCTTATTTGCTGCTTGTGCGTTTCAAAAAGCAGTTCGGATGTTTGATTAGTGCGTTTTAGGTGCGCTTCAGAATACGCGCTTATACCTTTTCGATTAGACGCGGTGTGCGTATCGGTCTACAGGTTCGCGATAATACCCCGTGCCGAAGGAGGAAACCTGCGATTCTTCAGCCCCTGCCATAGGGGTAACTTGAGTCCTCTTGCTCGTGAAGTGGACAGCGATAGCCAGCAGCGAGTGAGCCTCTTCGTCGAGCTCTGCGCCCTCATCTTCTCTCTCCTCCGCTCCCCGCACCTTTTCCTCATCTTCGCCCTCTTCAGCCCTCTAGTGGTTTTCCTGTGCCTGCGCCGGCGAAGTCCTCATCGAGGGAGGTTTCAGGTAAGCTTTTTGATGGATTACTCGGTTTGGATTTGGATTTGTGTGGTTTTTATTGCAGATAGCAATTAGTTTGTGATTTACGCTGAGAATAATGTCATTTGCTAGTTAGTCTTGGTTTATTTTGTTCTTTGATGCTTACTAGAATATGGTGCGAGATTTTTGGCTGCGAGTGGCATTTAATAAGTTCTCTAAATGCAGATTTATCAAATTTTTTGTTGGTTAAATCCAAAAAATTATTTGGTATTATAGGTGCTAAATCTAGTTAAATCCAGGTAATTGTCTAGGTTTGTTTGGCTGCAAGTGGGTTTAATTCAAATTGTATTTAATAAATTCTGTAACCAGATTTAGTAAGTCATGAACAATTTTTGGCATGAAAGATGTTAAATCGAGTTAATTTTTGATGAATTGTTGGGCTACTTTTAAGATTTAGGGTCTAGAGTTACTTCTATTACAAATAACTTTACTGCACGGGCATAATTGTCATTTATTTAGAAATAGCTGCAAATCAATTTTTTTTCAAACGGACAAACCAAACAGTCAGCCAACTTATCTGGATAAGCTGCTGATCAGCAGCTTATCAGGTTTAGCAAATCTTGTAACCAGATTTAGTAAATTATGAACAATTTTTGGCATGAAAGATGTTAAATCCAGTTAATTTTTGATGAATTGTTGGGCTACTTTTAAGATTTAGGGTTTAGGGTTACTTCTATTACAAACAACTTTACTGCACGGACATAATTGTCATTTATCTAGAAACAGCTGCAAATCAGTTGTTCTCCAAACGCACAAACCAAACATTCAGCCAGCCTATCTGGATAAGCTGCTGATTAGCAGCTTATCAGGATAAACTGTTTATCTGGATAAACTGGATAAGTTGCAGCTGCCCTGAACATACCCTAAGTTAATATGACTTTTTATTTTTGAATTATATGATAGAATTTGATTTATCTTTTGTTAAAATTCTCATTATTCCTTTTCATTTATATTTTTTATGCCCTTTTGTAATAGTTTTTTTTAGCTATCTTATATTCTTTTTTGTTTTACTAATTTTCTGTTATTTTGAAAGAAATTCTCAAAATCCTTTTGCTAAATGCAGCGAGTTTGACTACTCTTTTCTAATCCTATCTTTTTATTGGTTGTAGCGATGAGGGCATTAGATGTGCTGAATTTTACCCCGCTTAATAATAAACCTATTCGAATTATGTACTCAAATCGGGATCCTAGTGCCCGAAAAAGTGGGACAGCTAACATATTTATTAAGGTACACAGATGTGAGTTTTTTTCCGGTATTTTTAATCGTGCTTTTATCTTTTATATTACTTTTATTGTTGCGCTCCTTTTTATCACTTAAACATATCAGTGATCATCCACTCTTTTTGCAGAACCTGGATAAGGCAATAGACAACAAAGCTCTTCAAGAAACATTTTCTGCATTTGGTACCATTCTTTCCTGTAAGGTTGCTACAGATCCTTCCGGGCAGTCAAAAGGGTATGGTTTCGTTCAGTTCGATCGGGAGGAAGCTGCAGAAATCGCAATAGAAAAGTTAAATGGTATGCTTTTGAATGATAAGCAAGTTTACGTTGGACCTTTCCTTCGTAAACATGAAAGGGAGAATTCTTTGTTTAAGACAAAGTTCAATAACGTCTTTGTGAAAAATCTCTCCAACTCCACAACCGAAGAGGATTTAACGGAAATTTTTGGAGAATATGGAAAAATGACGAGTGTTGTTGTGATGAGAGAGGCTGATGGTAAATCTAAGTGCTTTGGATTTGTTAATTTTGAGAATCCAGATGATGCTGCACGGGCAGTTCAGGAGCTTAATGGGAAGAAATTTGATGATAAGGAGTGGTTTATTGGCAGAGCACAGAAGAAAGCTGAAAGGGAGCAAGAATTGAAAGTGAGATTTGAACAAAGTATGAAGGAGACTGCAGATAAGCATCAAGGGGCTAACTTATACTTAAAAAATTTGGACGATAGCATTGGAGATGAGAAGTTGAAGGAACTTTTTTCCGTTTTTGGTACAGTTACTTCTTACAAGGTGCACGAAAATTAAATTATTATTCTAGTCAATCCT
>NW_018251092.1:544861-549187 GCF_001263595.1 Phalaenopsis equestris | reverse complement strand
GTACTTCTTGGGCAAGTAGAGTGTGTGTGTGTGTGTGTGTGTGTGAGAGAGAGAGAGAGAGAGAGAGAGAGAGAGAGAGAGAGAGAGAGAGAGAGAGAGAGAGAGAGAGAGAGAGAGAGAGAGAGAGAGAGAGAGAGAGAGAGAGAGAGAGAGAGAGAGAGAGAGAGAGAGAGAGAGAGAGAGAGAGAGAGAGAGAGAGAGAGAGAGAGAGAGAGAGAGAGAGAGAGAGAGAGATATGTATGTTGGCAAAGTGGACACAAGATGAATGTGGAGAGAGGCTTTGACGCAGTTGGCTAATATAGGAAATGATGATTGTAAGACTATGGATACAAGATAATTATCTTGTATTTCTTATTTCAGGAAATCCTAGTTATAACTAGTTATTTATAAGAATCCAAAACTTATGAGAAACATAAAAAATGATAACTAGTTTTTTATCTTATCATGCTTGAAAGTTAAATTATCAGATAAAACAAATCATTATTTGTTGATTCTTAACTTATTTATATAAAGCTATCTAGATCTTGCGAAGTTATCTGAATTTCAATGAATTATTGATTGAAATATAAAAATTAATTCTCCCTCCTTCAGATTTTTCCTTATTTTCCTTTTAAGCAGGAATTGGCCTTGTACAAATTTAAAATAGAATTTTGCATTTGAATTCTATTGTTCTTGTTGCCTCGTAGCCCTTGTAGCTTTTATGGTACCAATTTAACCTTTGGGCTTAGGCTTGATTTTGTGCTTGCAATAATCTCAACAAATTTGATATTTTTGCCACTTAGATCATGGCTCTCTTTTTTTATTTTCATTTGCTTCTATAAATGCTTAGAGCTGTGATTATACTATTAATGTGTCACTTGTGTTGGATTGGTTTATAGTGCTGTTTCATCTCAAGGCCTTGCCTAGATTGGCAAGGTACTAGTCTCTTTGACTATGTCATGGGCTAGCAAGGCGGTTTCTTATTTTGCTCTTTATTGAGTTGTTAAGAGGTTTTCTTTTTCAAACCTTCCTTTTGAGTGCTCCTTTCTTATTTGACTCATCTCTTGAGCTCCTAGAAGGGTTGGCTGGTGTTTAAGATGAAGGATCCTGTGGCTATGGTAGTTGATCACTTTGCGCATGCTGTGTTGTTTTCAAATTATTGCTATAAAGTATATATTTATTTCCTAGTTTTACAAACTTCATTTGTTTTATAGAAATTTTTAGGATTATATACACATATTGAACTAAATTAAAATCATCAATGTTTTGCCCAATGGTGATAATTTTTACATTGTATTGATCTTTTTTAATACACCTGAAAGATTAAGGGCTGTGGTATGGGTTTGTGTGGTATATAGCCCTAATTCCTAAAGTTGAGCAAGGAAATAAAGTTTTTGCCACCACTACGGTTTAAAATAAAATCGAGGGGATTTACATACCTTGCAATTCTTATCTATTTACTGTTTTCGTTCGTTTTTCTCTTTTTATTTTAAAAGGAGTCGTCAGCCTGTCGATCGTCGTATACTTTCTTTTCCCGAATAAATCTCTCTTTCGGGTCATGTGAACGACCTGAGGAAGAGAGGAACCGGAAAAGAACGACATACAACAAAACGACAAACAAGAGAAAACACAAAACGCGGAGAGCCTACGTGCGGTACACCTCACAAGGATAGGTTGAGAGTGTTCACCCAAACAAGATCAGGCGGAAGCACCTTAAACCAATATTCTCGGAAGAATGCCTACGTAAACTATCCAAAACCAGAGAGTCAGGTGTATGTGGCTGTTCTGGGGTCAAGAGCACTCCTAATGGGACGTATCCCACTTTGTTAATTACATCTTGGGAGGTACCCGAGAATACTCTCGATAAAAGGAGTTTTGTTTGGATTATCGTAAACTTGGGGCAATATGTACTCGAAGGAAGGTTATTCTGTGTGGGAACAATCCCCGTGCTTCAAAGCTCGTGCTAAGCCAACAGGCTGAGAGTCTCTTACATCCTAAATGGGTAGTGGCTGATCGGCATACAGGGCCCACGAAATAACCTAAATCATTTTGACGGGGATATCCCAACACGTCAAAGTACGACCGGGCCAAAGGGCAAAGGACAAATTGTCGTATCCCAAATGGGCGGCAGCTCATATGCATCGGGCCATCAAGGTGATAACAACGAAGTTAAGGAGGGACAGGGCTCAAAGGGGCTCAACAAAAGGAAGGTAGAGTGATCCTACAAGGTAGATGTAACTGGGTCGAGGTACCACATACCCCTCATACACAAATACTAGGACCCTAAGTTTACCTAGTCGTGAAGGTAGTCGACCCAATACATCCTGAAATTCCCGGTCAGCAATCTGTGAATTGCATCTTCCACGGGAGATCCAGTAGCTCTAAGTGGAGCTCCAAGAGGTGGGACTTATACCTGCCGAAGTGGCAAGGATGCCTCAGAAAAGAAAAGAAAGTGGAGGTTCAGGTATAGAGCTGGAAACGCTCCAAACAAAAGGACTTATACCCCGTATGGGTCGGAGAGTCTTTAAACACCCTAAGCGCATTAGACAACCACCTAAAAAAGGTATGCTGGGCCAGTCAAGTTGAAGAAGCACGGGGGCTTCTCCTCGGGACATGCAAATATGAATGCAGTTATGAGCGGTTCTTAAGTATTGTGGAGGCCCTATTAATACAAACAAGAAAGTAAAAGTTACAAATTTTAAATCCTGAATATTTTAATCCTAAATTTTAATTATCTTTAATATTTTATTTAGAATTTTATAGAAAATTACAATTTTATGGTCTTTAATGAGCCTAGATTATATCATGAAATCTTCATCAAGAAATACTAGATAAACCACAGAAAGAAACATGGATAACACACATGCAAGTGCAGACATACAACATGATGCAAAAAGCCAAACAAGCCAAATAAAATAATAAACAGGTCGGTGTCGCTGTGTCGGCAACATATCCTAGAAAAGAAAAAAGCGGTCGGACTTCTCATATACATGCCCGGTTTTAATTTTATACATCAATATAAAATATATAATTAAGAGACTAGGCACGAGCATCTGCTCCTGGTCTCCTTCACGTGGTTGTCGCGCTAACGTCTCGGAACCCGTGCTCGTATCTTATTTCTGCTACAGGACTCTCCTAGACTTAAAGTCTTGGAACTCGTGCCCGTATCTTATTTCTGTTACGGACTCTCCTAGACTTTAAAAGTACATAGAGAAAAGAAAAAAAAACTCGATCCTGCATGAAAACAAGTGTCAGCGAGAAAGCTCACATGCAAATAACGTATCATGAACCATGCCTTAAAAGTGTGGGAGCTAAATAACAACTGCAAGTAAATTGTTAGAAATCATTACTTGCTCCCCCGTAGCGGTACCCGTGTGTGTTCATATAAACAGACATGACTCCCTGCAGAAGAACACCCTAACACACTGCCACACATATGCAGCATGCAGTCACACTACAAACTTAATGCAAAAGAAAGACATCTGGCTATGACAACCATTAACGAAAAGTGCATCAACCTAGTATCTAAGTGTGGGGTAAGTTTTGGTGTGGTATGACTTTGACGGGGTCACTTTACTGGTCCCATCCTAAGGATCCAAAAAAATCTAAAGAGTGCCACAAAAGGGAATGACACTAGTTAGATTCATTGGATTCTTAGCACAGTCATACTCATGTCAGTCCCGATGACTCAACTCGCATTGTTCATTGGGATTGACCCAGCGAGCAATGCTCGTTAAGGCATCGCGACCAACACGGGAGCCACTCTCCTAACGAGTCTGACTCGCTATCCATGCAAAAATGCAAATGCAAATGCAGACAATCAGTGATGAGTGTACCATGGGGGGCAGTGACTCAGGAAAAGATAGGCATGCTGTGGTGAAGAAAGGGGTGTCGAGACGATAGTGACCAAAAGTGATAGGCGTGTCGTAGTGACAACGATCTGAAGTTGTGGCGAGAGGGCAGTGATCAAAAGAGATGGGCGTGTCGTAGCGGCAGTGACCCGAATGTGTGTCAAGGCGGCAGTGGCCCGAATGTGTGTCAAGGCGGCAATGACCGAAGGTGTGGGCGTGCCGTGATGACAGTGACCCGAAGAAGTGCAACGCAAGCAAATGATTATTACAAGATGCAACATGCAAGCAGACAAACATGTGATATGATGCAAACAAAAAGACAATAAGATGCAGAAGCATAGAAACATGCAAGTGTTCGATCGACCGAACAGTGGTGGCCGGTCAAATCAAAGTGATTGGTCGACCGGGCCGGAGCGGCCGATCGGAGCGAAGTGAGATGCTCGCCGGGCCAGGGCGACCGATCGGAGCGAAGTGAGACGCTCGCCCGGCCGGGGCG
>NW_018251092.1:524667-544792 GCF_001263595.1 Phalaenopsis equestris | reverse complement strand
TCGGAGTGAAGTGAGTTGGTCGACGAACTGGAGCGGCCGATCAGAGCAAAGTGAGATGCTTGTCGGGTCAGGGCGACCGATCAGAGCGAAGTGAGATGCTCGACGGACTGGAGCGGCCGATCAGAGCGAAGTGAGATGCTCGCCGAGCCGGGGCGGTCGATCCGAGCGAAGTGAGATCTGGGCTTAGGCGGCCATTCGAAACAAAGTGAAATGCAACATGTACCAAGTAAAAATGCAATATGCAGCAAACCAACGTGCAGGTAGCAAACTGGGCTTGTGCTAACGCCTTACCTTACCTAGGAGACCTAAGGTTTAGACCCTTGGATGTGAGGCACCGCCGCCTTTTGCTTTGGTGCGGAAATGTAGGGAGTTTCTCCCCGAATCTTTGAGAGGGAAACTCTCCACGGCATCGCTAAATAGGATAAATACAAAATTTTTCTATTTTACGAACTCCTCCAGACTTTGCAAAGCGAGTCAGCTGCAAAGCTTCTCTCACTTTGTCAAGTCCGACCTCCTAACTTCTCCAAGTAAAGCTGAGGAATTCAAAGCAATGAGAGTGGGGGACTTCAACCCATCGGGACTTGTGCTAAGGCTCACAACAAAGGGGAGACAGTCGGCTTTAGGAAGGGTGTTGGCTACGCACGAGAAATCCTAACCTAAAGGCTAGCTCTGGGGAAACCAACGATCCATCACGCAAGCATGTTGTCGCGCCGACCCATGTCGACGCACTCACCCCGTGTGGGCGATTGAACCCACACGCCTACTCCACTATTTCTAAGGCTGGCTAGAGGGTAGGGAATCTCACCACCGTGACGGTTGCAAACGCGTTTTCTTTGCTTGCTCCAAGCTCTTCTGTGTCCGATCCATGCTCCATTATATCTCTTAGAATGTGCACAAGATAACAAAAATATAAGAGATTGTGAGATATGAAAAGTACCCAAAAAATAATAATTTAGCATATAAAAATGTCACCAAAAATATACCTTTGCGAGGGAGGTTGCTCGATGCGGCAAAGGAGGATAACCCACGGGGTAAAAGACGCAGGCGCCTCATCGAACAGCGGCAACACTCGCTGTCCAACGATGTCGAAGTGCTCTGGCTAAGTATTCGGCTGCCGGGAAGCTAAGACGGCGAGGTAGAGTTAGATCACTGGCGGTGCACACCGGGAGCGAAAGAGACGCGTAGGAGAGTCCGAAATTCGACGTTCTCTTCACTGATTTTCTCTGGCGTAGATACGACGCCAGCGAGGCAAAAAGGTTGGCGAGAAAGAGGTCCGGCGAATGACGGGATCTCGGCGTCGGTGTTGGAGGGGCCGACGAATCTGCGTACGACCAAGAAGAGAAGAAGAAAAGGAAGAGGGAGAGGCGGCCGACCTATGGCGGCTGGAGGAGCTCGGAGGAGGGCGCGACAGTGAGGAGCTTAGCGTCGTGAGGAACTTTCGGCAAGGAGGAAGAGAGGGGAACCGGGCAAACTTACCGACGCGCCACATAATATTCGTTGGCTCAATCAGAGTCGTCCGACGTGCCAAATGCCGACCGACCTTCACCTAAGAGAAAGCCCTAGCCTAGCAGAATGACCTTGGCTACGTGCCCCTCAACACGTGCCGAAAGGTCCCGGGTGGGTGTTTGAACTATCGGATATTATGGTCGGGTCGTAGACTATCCCGAGTCATACAGGTGGACACCCTACACTCAAGACATCAAAAATTGATGCCAACATTTACGTATCTTAAACCCAAATTTTAATATTTATTTATATAGTTCTCAAATCCTTAATATTACATTTAAAATACCACTAATACTAACTTTGTTAAAGTAAAAAAAAAACATTTTTTTCTTCATGTATATGTTTTTTTGTGATTATGACTTTAAAGTATTATTTATGTAAATATTTTAACTTTTGGTGTTTGATATGTAAATATATTAAAGACTTGTGTGGTATGTATCTAAATTTTCCTAAATTTAATATTAGATTTTTTTTCTCTACAACTTTAGATTGAAATGTTCTGTCATTCTCTTGTGCCATCCATGATAAGATGAAACCTTTTTCACAGCTATCACATCCACTGTATTTTCATTTTTTGGTTATTTCTAGCTTTTTTTGGCCTCCTTGCATTGGCCCCTTTTAGGGCACTATTCAACAGTCTTGGTGTGAGTGACGTTTGATCAGTCAGTAGAAGCAGTAGTCTATTTCTTTGCATCTTCTCTTTCTTAAATTTTTTTTCTTTTGGCTTATAATTTTTTATAGGACTTTATCGTTTCTTGTTGTGGCTAATTTGGATCTTATCTGCAATGGAAATGGCCTTTGAACTTGCCATAGTCGAATATTCTTCTGGTTTAGACAATTTGATGTCTTTTGCAGAATCATTAGGACCTTTTTTGTTTCATTTTTTATTTTAAATTCATTAATGATGGAGATTTTTATAGACAATGGCTCACTAGGCTTTAATGGGGGCTGTTTTTGGTTTTTCTCATTTAATTTCTGATAACCTATAGGCAGGAATTTATGCTGCTATGATAACCCTTGATCTGTAAAAAAAAAAAGATGTAGTGCTAGCATTGGTTTGATATTAGAATCCATATATTGGGTTTGGTGTAAGGTGGCTGAATTTCTATCCTTCTTCCTTAAGCATTGATTTGATACTTTTTAAGAATCGTCATCCTTAACCTCGAGAAATGCCCCCTTGCCATAGAGATCATGCCTAGTAGAGGAATATTCTAGTTTAGAGAATTTAGTCTTCTTTGGAAAGTCATCTACTACTTTGGTCATTTGTATTTTAATTTTATGGTTAACATGGTCTTTGTAATCTTTTTACAATGGAAGATTCAATGGTCTCATTAGGCTCAGAGGATTTTTTGTTTTTCCCAATTTTTTTTTCACAAATTGCACGCAAAAATCTATGCCATGATAGTACTTAAATCTATTGCTAGTTTTGATTCGATATTAAACTGTCATATATTTGGTCTAGAAGTGATGAAAATGAGAATCTCTTTCCGAGATGCAAAAAGGGGTGTTGATGTTTCAATCATCAATACTGAACTTAAACCATTAAACACATGTAGAAGCTAATCTAGGTTATGGATTTAACCTATATTATGAAATTGAATATAAATTGAAACCATCAGTTAATTGGATGCTTGCAGAATGCATTGCTTGGCCTATTATAATACGATGAAATTTAGTTTTTAAATTTTCCATACTGTACTCAAATTTTATTAAATATGAGATTAGTGATGAAAGTATGGTGTATAAATGAAGCATAAGGGACACAATTTTGCATTAAGGAGATGAAAATTAATGAATTGCAAATTAAGAAGTTTTAGAGTCTTATCAAACTTTTTGAGGTGGAGGGAGGAAGGATTTCCTTGTAGTCTTATATTTCCATCCAATTCCCGGTGACTATTATTTGAATTAATTCGTTTTATGTAATAACCTTATTATCTTTAGTCTCTCTTTTAATCCTTCAACTTAGCTCATGTTTAAACATTTTATTGTTGCATTTTATAGTCTTGGTTGAATGTTAAGATTAACTTTTTTTCAATGGATGCTTCTCTTGCTTTGTCTTGACAATCTTTTCTTAGCCTAGATTTTATAGTTCACAACTATCTAAAACATTCACCTTCAGGTTTTCATGATAAAATTTACCTACAGATGTTTGTAAATAAAGTATAAATATATTTTAAATTTTTATATTTGTTTTAAGAGTGATGAAATCCAATATAAGTAGGTTAGTTTTTGTCCATAATGTGATTGTGTTGATGCAGGTTTTTTCTTTTACGTATATATCATAATTAAGAAAAAGAACATTTGGACCACTTTTTAAATTCAACCAATGTAATCTATATACCTATATATAACTAGAGTGCCATTAACTTTCATAGTTTTCTATTTTTCCCTTGATGGATTTCTTTCATGTCAAATGAGTTTGACATCTTTTACATTTTTTTTTCCTCGTACGATCACATTTCATCTGTGGAGGACATGTGGTCATGATGAGTTGATTATTGTTATTTTCTCTTTGCCTTGCATTAAAATCTACTCGCATTCCATTTTCTTTATTTTTCACAATAATTTTTTCTTATTTTTTAGGATTTTACGTGTAGTTAACAAGCATTCTAGTATGATTTAATATTGGAATAGTTAGCATTAAAAGTTATTGGAAGCTGGAAATTAGAAAAATAGAAAGGTAAAACTATATTAAGTAACACTGATGAATTACAATGTCTCCTATTTTCATTTGTTGAATAAGTATATGTCGATCGTCAAGTAAGCCAATATTTCAACTGCCCAATAGTTTTATAGCATCAAAATGTTTTCGAATGATCTCAATTTTTGGGTGATCATAAAGAAATTTTCCCACTGGAGCAAAACACCAAGAAGACGCGAGATTATTTGTTTTAATCTCAGTGAGAATAAGAGCAGACTCCCATTTTTTTTACCAAATTTTTTAATAAAAGTATGATCACCACCACCTTCAAGAGCCTCGTGGAAAGATTGTGAAACATTACAAGACTTGTCAATGCGGAAACCAAATTCTGAGTCTGAGAGCCTCGTGAAAAGATTGTGGAACATTACAAGACTTGCCAATGCGGAAACCAGACTCTGAGTCTGAGAGAAGAGCACGAGTAGGTATAGGAAAGTCGTCGGCAAGTGCAGTGGCATAAGAACGGATCGTCGAGGTCATCTTCAGAGCTGCTAAGCCTAGAAAAGCCGCTAGAAAAAGGCGAGCAGACTTTGGGGAAATTGTCTGTCGAGTAGGGCGAGAGAGGCGTCGTCGAGTACGAGAGAGACGGCGCGAGCCGCGACGGCTAACGAGGAGCTCTGAGCGAGCGTCGTTGACTGTGGGTGGGGAAAGACGACGCAAGCGAGCGACGTCTGATTTCCGGTTTAATTTTTCGACAATTGGCACAATCAAACTGGCATAAGCCTCTATGAATAAACTGGCATGACTATGAGTAATATGTGTATAATTTTTTATACTTTTCCCCTTTCTTATTTGATTATAAGAAAGTTTAAAGCTTGTGGTTTATCTTTTTTTCCATGTTTTTCTTGGAAACGTGGTTGTTTTATTATGAGGTTCATGATTCATATATAAAGTTTTTGTTTATCAGTTAGTCTTGATGATTTTTTTCTTTTTTAAACGTATAAAGAAATTTATCTATATATATATGTGGATTTTGACATTATGTTGAAATTAATTTGGTTATCTTCTGCTATCTTTGAAATTGTTTAGTAAACATGTTACTATCTATTTTTTCCCCGTTTTTATCTTAAGCAGACACTTTACAAACAATATGTTTCAAAAAAAATTTTTTTGCTATATAGCTAGAAGTTCAAAGTAATTACTTTTTCTGAAATCAACCTCATAAATGTCACTGTTTTTTCTTTTGTTCTAAATTTTTATTCTCTCAATTGACAAACTTTTATCTTGAATAAAATTTCCCTAAACTTTATCATTCTTCTAAATATACTGTTCAACTGAATGCCATATGGCTAAAAAGCTTATTGATTTCCGGTTTAATTTTTTGACAATTGGCACAATCAAACTGGCATAAGCCTCTACGAATAAACTGGCATGACTATGAGTAATATGTGTATAATTTTTTATCCTTTTTCCCTTTCTTATTTGATTATAAGAAAGTTTAAAGCTTGTGGTTTATCTTTTTTTCCATGTTTTCCTTGGAAACGTGGTTGTTTTATTATGAGGTTCATGATTCATATATAAAGTTTTTGTTTATCAGTTAGTCTTGATGATTTTTTTCTTTTTTAAACGTATAAAGAAATTTATCTCATGTACTTTATTTAAGATAATAATGCGTAAGTTCAATTACAAGTTTTAAACTCACTTGGGGAATAAGATAATTTTGTCATGCCATGTCTACCAGGTCTCAAATTCTGCCTATTATCCTAGGGAAATTGCACCATTTTTTTTTTATCATTTTGTACTTGTTATCTTAATTTTCAAAATTAGCTGTGCTCTCCTAGAGACTTTATTATTTTACTTTGTGGATGATATGTTCCACCAGTAGAATGATGTTGAATGGTACCCGTCACCTTTATTTTCTCCCTAGCAAAGTTTACAGTACCTTCCCATGTTATGTTTAATCCGTTCTACATGCAGATGCAGTTCACGCATCTTTTCCAACTTAGAAGAACATAGTTTAAATTCAAGTAAAGCAACTTACACCCCTGTTGTTTTTAAATCCTTTACGTAATCAGGATGAATGATCATGTAGAGCTTACAGATAACTTTTAGGGGCATTTACATACATACCACTTAATTCTTATGTATTTACATATTTAATACCTAAACTTTTACATTTATGCCACTTAAATCTTTCATATCACATCAACAATACCACTATTTAAATATTTAAATAGCAAAACACACTTTTTTATGCATAGGAACGGTGACTTATATATAAAAATTGAAGCATAAGTGTTAGATATGTAAATACATATGAATCGAGTGGTATGTATGCAGTTCTTCTTAATTTTAATATGAGAAGTGCCTGTGAGACGTTTTAGCTGTTTTTTTGCAATTGTCTTTTTCTAAATGGCTTCAGAGGTGGCATGTGCTTAATGCTAAATGTTTGTTCTATATTCATATTAAGTTCATTTTTTTATATTTTTCGCTTTACCTCATCCATTTTGCTCATATTTTTTTCCTGCATGCCATAAGTAGCTTATATATATTTTTTTCCTGCATGTTACGTGCAATGCTAAACATTTTCTTTGTTTTAATTTTCTACATTATTTACTTCTCTTTTATGATAGAAATCATGTTGAAAAACTGCAAAAATCTTTTTATGGTTTTAAATCAACTGAAACTGTATACTATTGTGCTTCGATCTTCTACAATGATTAATTCTTTGTTCAGCACTAGAAATTAATATCTACTGATCTGTATACTCGCAGCCTGGATTTGGATACCAACAGCAGCTTGTTCCTGGGATGCGGCCTGCTGGAGCTCCAATGCCAAATTTTTTCGTTCCCTTGGTACAGCCCGGTCAACAGACCCAACGACCAGCGGGTAGGCGAGCTGGGGCGGGACCCATGCAACAGAGTCAGCAGCCAATGCCTCTACTTCAGCAACAGGTGGGTAGTTATGCTTAAATATTTAAGCCGTTTACATACCACACAATTCTCGTGTTTTTACACAATTCTCGTGTTACTCATATGTACATGCATATCACATAAATCTTTAACCACATTAAAAATACCACTATCAATACATTTTTAAAAGTGAAATATGCTTTTTGATGAATAGGTTTATGACACCAAGGTGTTTATAAGTGTAAATATCAAACTTTGGGTGTTAAATATGTAAATGTATAAGAATTGTGTGGTATGTATGTAAATCTTTGCTAAATATTTTACTTGACTGCGCTAACTTTCAGTATTCTGACTACTCTAGTTGATTTATTTTGATCATTAGCAGCTGACCAGCTGTATCATGTTTTGCTTTGTTAGTGTTTTGTGGTTTGGTTCTATCTCAGGTGCCATAAAGCTTCACGACTAAAATTGGATGGATCGTGAAAGTTTATTTTTACGTCTTAGTTATTTTTTTTTTTTCGCAACTTATGTTTGAACTATTTTAATGCCTATAAAAATGTTCAAGGCTATATATTAATTCATTGGGACTAATCTGCTAATGCTTATTATCTCATTCTATTTGTTTGATAGAGGAAGGCTGCCAATTGAAATCATGAGGCACCAGTTAGTGCAGTTATGAAACTGTTTTAAAGGAAGACAAGAAGGGCATTTAGTCAGGGTGGGCCTGTTGGGCTTTTACCATTGTTCAGGGTCACAGACTTTTTTTTTTTTTATCTAATATTGACTTCCACAATGTACTATTAAATATAGGATTCAGTTATCACCCGAAATACTTGATATAAAATCTAGTAAACATTAAAATTGATTTGCTTCATTTGAAAATGCTCGGTTGAAATTAATAGGATTCAACTTGGAATCATCTCATTATATGCATAAGCATACATGCATATGTGCCCACACACATATTATGTCTTGGGGTTTGTTTGGGATGAATTTTATTTTTTGTTTTTGATTTTAATTTCATACTTGGGTTTTAAAAACATGTTTATTTGAGTGTTTCCAAAAACAATCATATCTTAAGGCCTCGTTTGAGATCACTTTTGTTTTTTTGTTTTCTATTTCTTGTTTTTATTTTGTTTTATTTATGTTTGATTTGAATGAAAGTATGTTTGGTTGTGATAGTTGTTTATAAAAACAGTCTAAATATCTTTCAGAAGTTTTGAGTTTTTTTAAAAACAAATCTAATATACAAAAAATAAAAAACACAACAATTATACTATCCAAACATGTTTTCAATAACAGAAGTAAAAACGAAAAACAAAAATAAAAAAAAATGTGTCAAATGAGCTTTATGTCAAATATTTTTTATTTCCAATTAAGATAAAAAAAATAGAAAACTAAAATTAAAAGTGTTCACCAAATGGACTCAAGTATACACCTCACCTAATTCGACAATATAAGCAGTCCATTGCACATTTTTGGGATTTTAACCTGTATTCTTGCATTCGTTGGATTTACCACAGATGCTTCCTAGGGGACGAGTCTATCGTTATCCTTCGGGCCGCAGTATGCCCGATATGCCAATGCCTGCTGTTCCTGGAGGAATGCTCTCCGTCCCTTACGACATGGGCGGCATGTCCATCAGAGACACGACCTTATCGCAGCCTATTCCCATCGGTACATTGGCTTCTGCTCTCGCAAATGCTGCACCTGAGCAGCAGAGAACGGTATCATTCATTCCATTACTGAATTTACGAGCTCAAGTCAATCAAAGCTTCAGTTTCCATCTACGCTGTGAGCTCAAGTCAATCAAAGCTTCAGTTTCCATCTACACTTTTCCTGCACATTTTATCTCATTTGTTATATTTCAAGAGGCATTTACATACCTACTTGCCACCAAATTCCTATGTATTTACATATCTGACATCTTACTTTTTTATAATTATACCACCCAAATCCTTCATATGACACTACCATTTCAACTTTTAAAAAATAAAATACAGATTTTCATTTATAGGCAACGTGGCATGCGTTGGAGTGCAGATGTTAGATATGTAAATTACACATGAATGGAGTGGTATGTATAATATAAATATTTTCATTTTTTTAATGGCTCATACAGATGCTGGGTGAAAGCCTGTACCCGCTCGTCGAGCAACTGGAACGTGACTATGCGGCAAAAGTGACGGGGATGCTGCTGGAAATGGACCAAACCGAGGTGCTGCATTTGTTGGAATCACCTGATGCTCTGAAAGCCAAAGTTGCTGAAGCCATGGAAGTCTTGAGAAATGTTGCCCAGCAACAGCAGCAACAGCAGCAATCAGGTAATGTGCCCTCTGATCAGTTGGCTGCTTTATCTCTGAATGATGGCTTTGGTCCCTGACGTTATTAATTGTTAACTATTGTTAGTTCATGATTTATAACTGGTTTTGTTTTTTATTAAGGGTGAATTTGTCAACTCTGTACCTGAATTCTGTGCTGGATGTGACTTATTATTTTTTTTTTCGCCTGTGGATTTCTTGGTGGTTTATTTTATGAGACTGTTTAAAAACTTGACATTTATTTGTCACGTTTTAGAATTTGGTTAATGTAGTACTGTTTTTGGCGTGTTTTATACTTCTGTCTGGTTTTTGTGTTTGTTTTATGCTTCCCTTTCAGCTATTAATAGAATTTTCGGTCTGTTGGATCAAGAAACACGTCAATTTAAAAATAAAAAGGGAGAATTTGGAAGATTCTGTTTCGGAAATGTTAATCTTTTGCAATGTTTTGTTTTCACAATTATTTTTCTTATTTAATAATGTTGCGATTAGGGGTGGCTCATTTGTATTTTGAGCTCTAAAAGTGTGTTCGTGTTTGGCTCGTTTACTTAGCGAGTCGAACACGAGCCGTTAACGAATAAAGTGTCATTTTGACAACCCTAATCACGTAGCCATAAGATGATAAGGATTGGGGAAATACTTGTGTTTGTTTTATGCTTCCCTTTCAGCTATTAATAGAATTTTCGGTCTGTTGGATTAAATTTTTAGAAAATGTAATTTTTATTCTATTTTTTTTATTAATACTTTTAAATAATTATAAATTTTTGAAGCTTTGTAGTCAATTAAATTTTTAGAAAATGCTACTCATCAAAGTTATATATATAATTGATTAGTAGTATTTTGAGTCAAAACGAGCCGAACACGAGCTTTTTAACAAGCAGAACATGAGTTGTTCGCGAACAACGGGCTGTTTTGATAGCCCTAGTTGTGATTATGAAGTCCTTGTATGAAAAATGACAAATGGAATCCAAAGAATTAGTTTTCATTGTTTTTTTATTTTTGTTTTTTTGTAATATCCGACTTAGCGCCTCAAAGTTGAACAATATCTTGATCCTCTTCTTCTGAGCTCGTTGGGCCGTGCTACCTTACCTATCACCAGTGTCTATCTCGTATGATAAGAGGATTAATGGAGGAATATATCTATTTTTTCGGAGATTTACGCATATTTACTACCCAATTGCTATGTATTAATGTATTAATCACTTTTACCTACGAATCACCCAACATATGTTGAAAACATGAGGATCGGACTAGGGCCGTAAATGGGCCGAGTTTGAGCGAGCTCAGGCTTGACTCGCGTTCGGCTGGTTCGAAATTGTTTGTGTTCGAAAACAGCTCATGAACAGTGTGTTTGTGTTTGACTCGATTTAAATATTCGTGTTTGTGTTAGGCTTTTGTTCGGCTCGAAATTGTCTCGTTAAAATTAAGTTGAAAAAATAGATGTAAAGTGCTGGATTCAAACTTGAACCAAATGTATGCAAAATAAGATGGAGAACTACATTACAACAAGAGCAGTTACAATTTAAATTTAAATATAAATATATATAATATATTCTTATATTAATGTGTGTAATATATTATTATATAAATAATTATATCTTTTTTTTTTCATTTTGAGCTAAAACGAGTCGAACACAAGCTAATAAAAAGTTGTTCATGTTCGGCTTGTTTGCAATTCGAACTTTAAAAACTTGTTCGTGTAAACGTTACACGAGCCGAACACGAGCTGTTCATGAACAACGAGCTTTTTTGACAGGCCTAGATCGGACTCCTATTGTATGCCACTCCCATTTCTATTATACAAACATAACCCCATCAAAAGAAGAATGATAAATGTTAATTGATGGTGTCAAGTCCCCATTTGTATCAGAAGAAATGATTTTGTTATTGATCCAAAGAGGCCTGTTGATATGGCTAGCATCCTTAATAACATATTATATTCTTCACAAAATTATAATAAATTTTGTGAAGAATATAAAGAATGTGATTACATGTTGGCTTGTAATTATAAAAACAGATAATTGTTCACAAATTATAATAAGTTGTACATCATAGCATGCGGTTCATTCATTTTTCTTAGAAATCTTAGATCTTGGACTTACTAATTTAATATTTAAGTTGTATGTAGAAGCGTTGACATCTAAATGTAGTCATGTAGCTAACTCTTAGGCATGGGATTGGCTTATCGATTACTGGTACCCCAGCTAGTAATCTCAGAGAGGGACCATATTCTTAAGAAAAGGTGTGTATTAATGACACTAATAATCAGAAGCACTTAATCATGTCAGAGCATATGCCATTCATTGAAGGCATGTGAGCCACTAACGAGGGTTTATAAAATTTGTACTAGGCCTAAAGTAAAGATAGACTTTGATTTTTATAGTAGTGTTTAAATGGGGCCAAAGTGGCTGATGTAGAACATCAAGCTAATTTGAAAGCTTCACTATATGATCAAGATCAAGATCTAGAATATGGGATTAAGAGATATTATTATCATGCATGGATAAAGAGATTTAATATGAAACTCAAAAAATGTATTTAAAAATTTAATATTAAGAGTTTAATATATATTTTTTTTAATTTTAACCTTTAATTAATAACTTTAATATGAATTTTTTTTCCTTTATTATGAATAAATTTAGGCTTATTTATAAAATATTTGGGTTGGCCACCCATTATTGGGAGAGAATTGGAGTTAAATTGGAGTTATTTTATTTTACTTTTTTATTTATAATTTAATTTATCTCTCCATTTGTTTATTTATAATTTTTAACATAATATATTAATTATTGTTAAAATGGATGAGAAACTAATTTCTTTTATTTAAAAGAATTTATAGAGTTAATCTTTGGTTGGGAGCTTGGTGGTTGATCTCCTCTTATTTGGTTTCTTATTAGAGGAAGACTCGAGCAATCTTATTTATCTTCATGATCCCTCACTTAATCTATCATAAAAAATTCTTCTATTTTCATAATATAAGCTTGAAATATTTCCTGAAGTCCCAAACTCCTAAATAGAATCTAAAGCCCTTTTGAAATTGGCCAAAATATTGTCACTCCTAATCTAGGTTTGGCCCTCCTTATATGATATCCATTAATAAGCTTGGATCTCCACTACATAATCCAAATTTAATCTCCACTAATTCCATAACATTATAAAGTCATTCTAGCTTTTAATTGCACCCTTAGTCTCTTTCATTAAGACTACATTTTAGGACTAATAAAATCTATCCAAATTAAGTCATCTTGACCTATTCTTGGTTTTTATCCATCCTTTAACTAATAATTTATATAGAACTTTACTAAATACCGTAGAGTACATATAGAAACATTAATCAAACTTTCTCAGGTGGTTATATGTCCGGTTTGTTTCACCTTAACAGAATGTAGTTTCAATCCTCAAAGGGAGATCTAGGGTTGGACATGACCTAACCATTAGCCAGATCTCCTTAACTACAAGAATTTTTTAGATATTCTTAGCCCTCATTTCACTAAACTAGTTTAATATTTCAGTAAAAAATAGTAGAATGAAAATTTATATTAAAGACCTGACCATTACAATCATCTATAAGAATCTCGCTATTAATGAAATCTATGATTTTGGATTTGTATCTTTGTGTAATACTATTCATAAGTACATCATTGAACACTTGGTCAGTAGAATAAAAAAGTTTACATCTCAAATCATCAACCTAACTTTGATGCCTTTATGGAAAAGCACAAAAGTTTTAGATAATTCTAATACAAAACTTATTATTTAGATTCTAAATGTTTTAAAACCAGAATTATGCATATTTTTTTTTTGTTCTTGAGTGAGCCTTAAAAAATATTTAATTAAGTTAATATAAATATTTTTTTTCCATACACTTTCTCTTATTGTTTTCTCTTCCATTGTTTATGAAGTGGTTATCTACCACCATCTCCTTCATACTTTATTATGTTATTATGAATGGTTAACTCTATAATTACTTTCAATCAACTAATTATGATTGGAGGTTGGGTTACCCTTCATCTTTGTATTTATTTGCTATCATTAGTAATTTTTCTAATATAAACAATGAGTGTTATAAACTGATTCTAACTTTTATCTACTAATGTTCTCTATTAACCCTCTTCTAAAATTCAAGGTCTAATTTTGCTTGAGTCAATTTGAATAAATAAACTATAGTTTCTTCTTTATAAATTTAACTAAAGCCCATAATTTTTCCATGTTATGTAGGTTTAAAGTTAATATTATTTAATTCCTTTTTGAGGGGATACTTGTATCAAATACTGACTTATGATGGCTGATTGTTAACCTCATTTTGATAAATTAAGCTGTTAAATTATGAGATAAAGATATTGACTATTTTCTTTCATTAAACTGATGCGGGAGCAACCTAAGAGAAGGTTTTGCAATCATTGCTACAATACTTCTACAGCATTGCGACTCCTGTAACTCGCTTGCTTGCCTGGACTGAAATGGTCTGATCTTTCTCTACTATAGAAGTGCTGACCAGTTAATGGGTCGAATCCTAGCTATCATATTATTATAAATTCATTTCCATGGGAGTTTACGGTTAGTTTTTTGTGTGTTTTGTATCGGGACAACGATCGACATTTCTTCTTTCATTTGAGGGCTGCATCCTAGGGTTTCAAGTGTTGTTTCAACTAAATCTTGGTTTCTAGGTGGTGATTATTTTCCGAACTCCTTTCTACCTCCCTTTCTATTTACTACCATGCCTTCCTACTTGTTGTAACCGCCTTGAAATCAGTCTCATTGCTATCTTCTTATAGTTCCTTGCAATCTAGCCATCATTTTCACTGCTGCAGCCCTTGAATAGTCCTTCTTTAATTGTAGTCCTACACCTTCACTACCACTACTGTCGTCATCCCCACTTGTTGTCACGTCACGGAAGTAGCCACACGAGATATTTTCTGATGTTCTAGCCACCCGTACAACTATTTCCCTCATTTCAGCTTGCTTCCATTGTCACAACTCCTCCCCTTATTGTTTTCCTACTGTTCAACTGCCTTAACAACCAATTGTTGTTGTTTGAGTTTCCGCCCCTTGTTGCCCTGTTGTTCCAACCACTCCCCTACCTTGTTGCTACCTCGTCAGGCCTTCTAACCATCACCACATCACCCGGGATCTGCCCTAATATGAGTTTGAATACGTGTGTGTTTTATTTTCCCTTTAAAGTGTGTTTAATTGTAACTGCCTATTTGCTTTCAATAATAATATTTATTTAATTTGGTTTTGGTTAACTTTGTATCAGTGGGTTTAGCACTTTAAAGCTTTTTTGTATAATTACATCACTTAATAGTTTATATCTATTTGCACACCTATGGTTGTTGTTAAAAATTCAATATCTTGATGAATAGATTCCTTTATGATAATGGAGCTACGAGGAAGTTACTTATAACTCCTTTGTAAAGGCTATTAGGCTTACAAAAAAAAGAAAAACCTAGGCTTCTTGTCCCCGTCCCATCTGAATATCACTTGAAAAATGAAGAGAATTTAGATTATTTTCATCAACTTAACCCTCTTATTTCTTCATGGTGGAAAAAGTCTAATAATTCTCATTAGGCTCCTCTATGGGGTTTTCTATGCAACAAATATTATAATATTTGACTAACTTAAAAGCTTCTTATAATATTATCAAAAAATTAGATCAATTTTATTACAAATATTAAGTAATGAATTTTAATTTTATCTTTCACTAAATTAGTGTCCGTTTTAAGATACAATTCATCAAGAATATACCTTTCACTTATTTAAAATACCATCTAATCTTTTTTTTATATAGGATTATCCATGATAGTTTTTGAAACTCACATATGACTCTTTAGGAGTTTTTTAAGTATTAAAATAAAATTTCAATCACAACTATTTTTAGTGGGGGAAAAAAAATCTTGGTGAAACTACAAGGATTGCCTCCTTGAATGATGCTAAGAATAATTTATTTTGTATAATTCCAAAATTTAATTGGTATGAATTGATTTATTACAAAAGATAAATCCTAAAACACCCCTGACTTTGTGTAAGAAGGCGATAAGCAAGCACCATTTGTGGATTCTCTATTTTCTATTAGAAAACATACAACAATTCGAATGCTCTTATTATGTGGCTCATTCTTAGTATTCTTCTATTTGGCTCCCCCTTTCCCTTCAATACTTAGTGCTTTCATATATAGACAATTACGACAATAATTGTATGACCTACAAGTTTTATGTGTTACTTGTTGGCATCCTCATTACCAACATCTTGAAGGAAAGCAACAATAAAATTCACGAAGCAATGCTCTTGGAGCCTAAATGTCTCACTCAGTGTATTAAATGGTAAGTCAAATAAAAGTTGCTTAGATGGAAGAATGCTACAATGTAGAATGATGAAATGAATACATTCTTTAGCAATTAGCAAAGAATTTTTTTTTGGGTGCTACACCTACTATTATATGCTATCTTCTTCCATATCATGATGCTAATTTCAAGTGCTTTAATTGTTACTTTTGAGATTCAATCATGTCTGCACCACATGCTAAATGATATGAACCTTTTTGTGATAGGTTAATTTCTATTGGGCCCAAGACCATTTCTTCTGTGCCTTATTTTTAGGCTCATCTTTTTGGACCATAATTAGAGAGCTCAGCGAGCGTCCCACTTTTACTGAAGCTATATCTATCATAATTTTTTGACCTTTGCGTCATACGACTATTTTTTATGTCCATATTTAGGGATTTTTTTGTCAGTTAAGATTTTTTTTTATATTTATTTGTAATAACAATTATTTTTCCCTAACGAATTTTTATTTTTATTGAGATTTTAATTAGAAGATATGCCAATTACATCTTTCAACACAGTCTTTTTTTTTTTTTTTGCACATTATTACATCCTTTTCGCTTTGTAATATACTTTAGTCTAGACTCTTAATTTCCAAAGAATGTACCAACCCATTTAAGATTTAAAAGATGTACTCAAATATTAAATCTTAGGTCATTAGTTAGTATATTTTTATGGTATTATTTGAAAATTTTAAAATATATTAGGCCTCATTAGAATACAAATATAGCTTCATCTTAAATAAATTCATGAGTATCATTCACTCCTAAAATATTCTAATGCAAAATGATATTTTTATTCTTTTTTATCTAAAATACAGCTTAATATAAGATTCACTTTTTTATTTACATAAATTATCAACAAAAAAAAAAGCATGATTCTCATAATGAATATAACATTACACCAAATCTAGACTAATAATGGTAGATGAGAATGAATTCTCATTCATCATTGTTGAGTATCCTATAAAATTAATTGTGGCTAAATTTTCTCTATCTCTGACTAAGCTCCTTTAATAGAGCATTTAAGAAATCAATGTGGCAAGAGCTTTGCCACGCAGATGGCTGGTAAGCCTTATATGCCTCTCTAGAACTATTTTTATATGGCGGCATTTACACATGCCACACAAATTTGTGGCTAAATTTTCTCTATCTCTGACTAAGCTCCTTTAATAGAGCATTTAAGAAATCAATGTGGCAAGAGCTTTGCCACGCAGATGGCTGGTAAGCCCTATATGCCTCTCTAGAACTATTTTTATATGGCAGCATTTACACATGCCACACAAATTTTATATATTTACATATCTAAGATCTAACCTTTCATTTTTACATAAAAGGCCACTCAAACTCTTTGATGTTACATAAACAATATTAGTTTTTCATGCATAAAGTTTAACATGTAAATTGTGAGAGAATATTACATCAGGACTCCGAACGCAGTTTGCGTTTGGAGTATAATTGTGGGGCGCCACGTGTCAAGTGGGTTCAACCGTAATACACTGGTATTAGCCGGTGTTAAAAATGATGGAGCCCACTTGACACGAATGCATCATATTTTTTTTGATAAATATTTATTGTTTATAGCTCAATATTTAAGAGAAAAGACACATTTTTTTAAGACAAATTATGAAAGGAAATAATAAAGTCAAGTATTAATCAAATTCTAGATCATTTTTGAAAATAAAGAATTAATCGATGAATTTGATTAAAGTTTTGAAAAAATCTATCACTTATAGTATTAATCAATTTTGTATTTTTTTTTTTAAAAAATGATGATGACTGAAAACAAAATTATTAGATTAAAAATTAACAAATAATTGCAATATAATATCATAAATTTTTTTATTTAAAATTATAATCAAAATATTCAAAAATTAAAATGTTATGAATTAAAATATTATATATTAAATTAGTAAAATGTTACTATTACAACATTATTATCTCAAACAAGTTCTTTTATTTCAGATCAACATCCTATCTAATTTTATAATCTAAAATAATAATGAAATGCATTAAAATAAAAATAAAAATAAAAATCATTTTTGAAATCAATGACCAATCATAAGTTGCATCTCTAGAACCACCTTTTAAAAAATGACCAAGAAAAAAAAAAATCACAAAACCATTTCAAAACTAATCTAATACTGATTTTTTACCGCACCACCAAAATGTGATTACTCAGAACCACCTTTTAAAAAATGACCAAGAAAAAAAAAATCACAACCATTTCAAAACTAATGTGATTACTCGTGTTTGTTTGCCATGACACGAATGTGTTTAATTAAACGCACCCTCGCGGCGATCCATTGTTTGCCATGACACGAATGTGTTTAATTAAACGCGCCCTCGTTTTTATTCTGTGCTTGCTCCGCCGCGATCCGCAGTTTCGCTCCCCTTAAATGACAGAATTGCCTCTGAGGAGGGAAAAATTATTGCATACATACACCGCATGTAAAGATGCATGCGGTGCACGATCCTAACCAATCTACGTTCAGGATACAATCAAAGTTTTTTTTGGAAAAAAAAAGAAAACGAGTCCTCCATATATTGCCAAGGACTTGTTCTTTGTGATTTTTGTTGAGAGCTCGATTGCTCCCGCTTTCTTCATTTACATTCTATTGTTCTCTTACACTATCTTCTATCAATGTATTTTGTTTGATTGGCTTCCTCATTGTAGTTTGTGGTCTCTGACTCAGAAAGAATGCAATATATATTTGTTGATGACAGTCAAAATCTAGTTCATAGATTTGAGCAGGCAGTAATTTGCTTTTTTTTTTATATATGTGAATTTTTGTTTTTTTTGGGAAATCATCATAAGATAGACAAATCAGATCATGAACAGACAGTAAATGTACTGAACTTCAATTTCTCAACTCTATCTCTATCATTCTTACATTCCATGTACGCCGTAAATCTGTACAAATCCTTCACTAAACCCACCCCAACATATAAAGCAATCAAACAACTCTGTATCTCGAAAAAGAAGAAAAAAAATGCTTTTTTATTTTGCAGCAGTTTCAAATCCTCCTCTTCTTCTTCCCAAATGGAAAATCTTATAACTTTCCTACGTACTTTCATCTCTGAAGTGAAATCTCAAACAGATCCGACTCGGCTTCAATGCCGTCGTCCAAATACCCGTTGCTCTTCTTACTACTGCTACTGTAGTAGTTGTGGTCCTGTTTCTTACTTCTTTTTTCATTTTCAGTCCACTCTGCATCCGCACGACCTGCAGCAAGCTCGCCGCTTTCAATGGAGCCCGACAACGACCGCCCGCCGGAAGTAATCCGAATAAAGCAGGGATTTTGCGTTCTCGCAGCGTTTGCAGGCGCGTACTTGAATGGTGCTTGGCCCAGATTTACGAGAATCATGGCGTCTGCATCGGCTGCCAAGACGGGATACAGTGGACTGCTATATACCTCTGAGCTACAGCGTATGGCATGAACCAGCTGAGAATCAACGGTGAAGAAAACCTTCTTCTTCCTCGGCGCAAATCCGCAACCTATCACTCTGTTCACATCCGCCCACTCTGCTTTCTCCGATTCGAAAACCAGTTTTCTTCCTGTGATGAAATAATCCTGTCAGAAACTATTTCCTAAACTCGAAACTGTAATCAACTTTATAACTTACCATCAAGGTAAACGGAGCCGTTGGAATGGAAACCAATCGATCCCGGAAAAGTACCCGGCATGAACTGGTTCGACATTGATGCTCTGTTGGTTAGACCTAAGGAGACTGCGAGATCTCGATTTTCTTCTGTTCTGGAAGCGGGTTCTTGAGGATTAAATACCATGGGAGCTGAAGCGCTGATGGAATCCTCTCTGATAAGCTTTGATCGATCGGTTTCTCGTTCTTTCACCCGCTTACTTGAAGTTTCCTGAAGCTTTTTCAGTGGCTGGAGGTAGAGGATGGTGATTTCAAAATAGGCTTCTTGGGGAAAGGAGCTGCCGCCCAACGCAGGGCCGGGAAGAGGGAGGCTGGTTCTGACAAAGGAGAAGGATACCTCGTCGGAGGTTTTCTTCGGTGCAGCGTTGAGTCTCACTGTCTGCATGAACTCCGACGAACCGGAGGGCAGATCCCAGCCGCTCGCCGCCGCTTCACGCTGTATCCCTCCGTCGCATGCGGGGCAGAAAGCCCAAAGGGGACTGGAAGAAGGCCGGATGATGGAGGAGGAGAAGGCGAAGCGTGGCCAGCCACTCTCCGCCGCCTCAGAGATGAGCCGGGGGTGTTCTTTCCAGTTGAACGGAGAAGACGGAGTTTGGTGGTGGTGGTGGTGGTTAAGATGGTGGAAGCGGTGGCTATTCCATGCGCCGTTTACGGATTTGTAGGAAAGGGGGAATTTTGATTTAGCGGCGGTTTCGGGGATTTGGGGGAGGGAGGCTTGTGGGTTGATGAGCTGCCGCCGCCGCTGCCGGCGGTGGGGCTCGCGGTGGGA